>NC_091058.1:139747841-140049508 GCF_000393655.2 Nicotiana sylvestris
CCTTCTGGGTTAATCAGGTCATAGGTGTAGCAATATATGAGAAACTGTCATGACCCAAACCGAAGGCCACAACGGGCACCCGGTGCCTTACTCAACTGAGTACCAACGTAACATATCTTTTTTATCATACTGTTATGAGTAAATGAGCCAGAAAACCTGTCATGAGATAACAAGAATAAAACATAAGGGAATACTCAACATATGACGACCTAACATGATATACAAACTTATACATGTGACATACGAGCCGATAAGGCCGATAAGACCATACAAGTATCCATACACCTGACATCTATCTGCAAGCCTCTAAGAGTACATAAAATCATAAAGGTCGGTATAGGGCCCCACCATACCAATCAATACATATTCAAAGCATACTGACCAAATAGAATACTCCGGAGCAAATGTAGTGCACCAACACCTCCGCTGAGCTGATGGCCTACTAGGAGGACTATCAACCTATCAATCAGGACCTGTGGGTATGAAACGATGCGTCCCTAGGCAAAAGGGACATTAGTACGAATAAAGTACCAAGTATGTAAGGTAGGAAAGCATAAACAAGAATAGTAATGTATAGAGAGATAAAGGAGATATAACCTGTAACATCTAAGTGCCTTTGGGGGCTACTGACATGAAATGCATAATACATATATATATACATAAACTTTTAAAAACATACGCCTCTGTAGGCATCATCATCTTCATATCGTACTCGGCATCAAAGAGGACTCGGTAAAAACATACCTGGCCATCATAAAGCTCGATAGAATCGTATCCAGCCATGTGGAACTCGGTAAACCCAACTGACCAGTGGTTGAACAATAGGTGCCGTACCCGATCGATTATAGCGCGGCTTGGTAGAGTAAAATAGATATTATATATAATGCATGCTGGACTCATGGAATCACGTTCTAAACCTTTCGAAGTGACCTAAGGTCATTTCACATTCGATTAACATTATGTACATCCATACCATCAATATGAACCTCAGTAGAATTTAATGATCATACATACTTACTTAGAATAACTTTATAAGGAAAGAACGACATGGGCAACCTTAGATGTTAGGAGTAGATCCGTTATGAAATAACGTATCATTTATGTTCATTTCATTTTAGATCATGCTAAAATAAAGAAGGAAGTGCCTTAACATACCTTTGAAATCTTCTATCCAATCTTCAAGCAAGCTCAATATGATTTTCTTACGTCTACAATGAGTAAACCAACTTCGTCGTCATCATATAAGTGTTGTAACTCTCATATTTGGAAACCAATATTCTACAAGAAAATGTATAGCACCTCCCCTATTTGTAATACATCCCATATGTTACCAAAAGTCACCAAACAACCCAAACAACGACAATATAATTCACAATAAGCTCTCCGATTTGTTCAACAACCATTTTGAGCGGCAAGCTCAATTTACGATTAACAAAATATGGTTTGAGTCCAATTCCTTTTCCATGAATCTTCCGACAACATATATAACATCATACTTATGCTTACCATATCATTTTCAACCCAAAACATCATAGGCATAGTCTTCATATATAGTCCACACACCTAGCACCTTAACCTTTATCGTCAACATCTTATTTTTCATGTTATCTTCTTCAATCCACTGAATTAGCACATAGATAATATTAACAATAGCATCCAAAACATAATAAAACTATTTATAACAATTTCCAGCCACAACAAACCATATATATATATAGCCTCAATACAACCCACAAAAAAGATAATGATTCCTTATGCCATGTCAATTACTATCTCGTAAATTTTCACTCAAACAACTCAACCAACACATGATTGACCTTAAGCACAATCAAGAACATAATTTAATTACCTTAGGCAGTAGATACAACTTTAAATACCCAGATGGTGTAGCTCACAACAACCCTCAATCACACCACAGATCTATAGGAGTTGTATTCTCTTCTTGAATCAACTTTTGTGTCCATGTTGGTGTGTAAACACTTGTATTTTGCCTTGAAACTCTAATATACATGAACGAGGTACTTATTCTTAGCGTAATCATAAAGAACAACACCAAATTTGAGGTTACTTACCACTGAAGAACCCTCCAAAACAGCCACAAGATGAAGAACTACGATCTAGCAAGCACCACAAGAGTTCTAGCGTTGGATTCATATTTTTATCTTAGGTTTTCACCCTAGAATCATGGAGGAACCCTTAGAGAGAATTTAGAAGGGTTTAGGAAGTATTGCGGGTGAGAAAAATGAGTTAAAACGACATATAAATGACTTAAATACAAGCTGAAGTTTAAACCGACTTTGTGGGTCCCATGGGAGCTGCTTGCGCAGTTTCACAAAAATGCGAATATCTCTCTAATCTGATGTCTTATCGATGAACAATTTAATGCGTTAAAAACTAGACTCGTAGATTTCAATTTTATATGTAGATAATCCTTTTATTCCTAGTATATTGGGAGAAACGTGTAGCTACATTTGACCTAAATTTCAGCACATTATGAATGCAACTTGTGATGACCTTTGCAAACTTTTGTTCCACAACTCGCTTGACTTAAAAAAATAACAAACGACTATCATATGACTAAAATAATTCATAACTTAACCTCATTATCATGTTAATCACCCTAGTCTTACCCCAAAAGTATATGTTATAACATTCAAAACTTGTCGACTTTCGACGAAACTTATTTTCTTCAGTTCGTTTATCATCTAAGCTTTCCAACTCTTTTGGTAATTATTATTCATGATCTTAAAGATTTGTATCCTCCAAGATAAAATAATGAAATTATGTTATATACTTTCAAAAATGATCTCGTTTCCGAGCTTACATCAATTGGCTTACAATGTATTCTCAAGTACGAAAACATGGGTTGTAACATCATTCCCCCATTTGGAACATTCGTCCTCGAATGTTGACTGATGAATTTATCAGTCTCATAACTTGTAGCTCTTATTAATACTTTAATATTGTCCTTGACATCTAGGAAATTGTTCTCTATATAAATCCAAAGGCCAAGGTATTCCCCCCTTTAGGTCAAGGTGATCACTAGGGCTCACGTCTCATCGGAGAATATCCGAAGTGATTTGTCCGATCCACCTAGGGATGGTACTATACTTCCATAACTGTATTTCATAGCATCCTAACATGATTCATCTTATAGGGGTATTCCAATCCCGTGCAATTCATAAAATCCCTTTTCTTTAAATTATTCCTCAATCAAAGGCCTAAATGTCATCCTCTTATCTATTACAATTACACACTTATTCTACTACCGGGGCAACATTTCATCTCTTCTAATTACTCCTAGTCTTAGACTCCTTTGTGTTCATTCAGGCTGTACCGAGCTTTTTATTACATATGGAAATCATCAGCTCCCTTGTTTTGATGGGTTTAATCCCGAGGACTTACATATTCTCGTCACCTTCTCACTCACCTTTTCATATCCTTACTCCTATCTACCTAAAACCTTGTTGCTCTACGATACTTTACCTTATGACCTACACCTATCTATTTATACTACTCGCAACCTTCCTTTAACTTTCTAGCACCTTAAATTTCCTTTCGTGCCTTCTCAGTTGTCCTTAAATGTAAACAATTACTTTTCCTGGTTGTTCTATCACTTGTTGCATGAATACTTGGCTTGTCTTATTTCCCACGAATACTGTAATTTCCTGTACCTCATATGATCTCAAACATCACCTTTGATGACTTTTTTTTCATTCATTAGCCACGATAGGTGCCACTTTCTTACGGGGTGTATACAATATTGTAGTGAGAATGTTGTTATAAGATCATTTACTCTTTAGCTCACTATGCTTAGGTAGAAACCTTCTTCCTTATTCCTCAGCTAGTCTTTCGTTGTAGTACTTAGAGAGACCTTCTGGCTCTTGTAAAGTTGCGAGCTTGTTATATTGTACACCTGAAGGAAATTTTTGTTATTCTTTCCGCCTATAATAATCCTTAGTTATATAACTTCGTGCCCTTGTGCTCGTAGGGTTACTTCTAAGATCAAATTTTGATTGTCTCCTTAGTGGGACTCTCTCTTATTTTCATAAAACTTAAATGGTACATTTAACTACCTCAACTCCTATCTCATTTTTTTTAGATGATTGCGATCTCGTATTTGCAAGACTGAATTCCCTATGTTGCGGTTTACTACATTTATCTTGCATGATCTATTGAATTTCTGTGACATCCTGTCTAGCCATAACCGGGCTCTTCCTGAATCAACTATATATATATATATATATATATATTATGCATAATCTCTCTTGGGATATATCCTTTGTCTTAACTTACGTCTCGCCACTAGATACTGATGTATCTAGTGTCCATTCACACTTATTTATCAATAACATCCTGGCCTGAAACTTTTACTGCCTCTCCCCGGTGTCGTGCTTGTATAATGTTTTGGAGTCGCAACATATCTGTAGGAACTGAATAAATGCAACATCATCCCTTTCTCCTTTTTACCACATTCTTCCTTTACCATTCCATAGTTACCTGAACCGCTTAACTCAAACTTAATACCATATCACACCATATTCCCTCCTTTAGGGGAGTACTAAGATTTAGTACTACGACAATCTATCTATAGATGTTTTACCTCTTTATCTTTAGCATCTTTTCACATCATCAATGAACCTTAATCACCTTATGGTAACCTTCTGTACCAGGGATAACTAAATTTCTTACGCACGAAGGTGACACCTAGTGAAACTAGCACACTTAATCCCTTAAGATTAATTATGCTCAGCGTGCTTGCTTTAGGTAAGCGACTTCCTAAATGACCTTTAAAGTTTATTCGTGTGTTGTCTATTCTATTATTGTTGGAACACGATCTCTGGAATTCTCACGATGTCAACCATTGTCAAATCCTCCGGTCCCTAATTCATGTTCAATTTTATCTTATTTACTAGGCCATACTAATTTCTATTACTACAGGGGGTCTAACTTAGTCTTCTGGTAATTGTGTTGGACTCACCAAATCATTTATCAAAATGAGGATATGACATTTGGCCTATACTCTATTATTGTCTCAAGGCCTGTCACCTATGGTCTTTTCCTTCACTTGACTATAGACTTTATCATCGTGTCATATTTTGATTTACCTTTATCACACATTTATCACATCTTATCATAATACTTTATTTAATCTCTTCTTATTCTCCTGCTAATATTTCTGTTTATCACCTTATTCTGAAAACTTCAACAAAACATTCTTTCGCTTTTAGCTCCCCTTGCTCCATCCACTAGCTCTCCGGGTCGCCTAACATTCTCTCTTTACTAGGGACGGGAGCCATACAAAGGTAAATATTTATCTCTTCTAGGATTGTGACTGTAAGCACGTGATTTTTGACCCTCCCCGAGAATTTTCACATTTTTAGCATGAATATGTGAAATTGGGTCTAGTATAGCTATTTTAACTATTTTTACTTTATTTCGTTGCAAAAAGAAAATTTCAAAAAATATATATATAAATTTTAGTTTATGTATCTCTCATAAACTTGAAAAATACAAAAATTGTACTTTATTTTGGTACTTTATATAAATTCGAAAATTACAAAAAAATATAGTTCTATTAATGTTTGCAGTCATTATAATTTTGAAAAATACAAAAAATATTACTTCATATTTTTGTCTTTATTAAAGAACGAAAATTACAAAAAAAATAGTTTTATTAATATTCTATAGTCATTTTAACTTTGAAAAATACAAAAAAACATTACTTCATATTTTATCTTAATATTTAAAAAACGAAAATTACAAAAATAGTTTTATTAATATTTTGTAGCTATTTTAAATCTTGAAAAAATATTTAAAAAATATATAGTTTTGTTTGAATACTAGTCTTATTTTTGGTAGTTATTTTGCTTACATAGGACTAGTTAAGCAACGTTTTCCTATTTCTCGGGTCCGGGCAAAAGAATAATATTCGGGTTCAAACTACCCGGTTTTAGGCCTAATTTCGGACCTAGCCCATAATAAACCGTGTCCAGGACACATGGGGAACCCCACCACGCATGGGGGACACAAACCTTGAACCCCACCACGCGTGGGGCTCATTTTTCTGGGCATTGTGTATCAAATACACGGAAAAAGGCCAAAGCATGGGGGGACTTTTGATTTTTGGAAGTTACTGTGCATCTTCTTCTTTCTCTTTGAAAGAAGAAGCAAGAAAAACCCTACTGTGAAAACAAAAAAACCAACGTCGAACCACCCTCCTCCTCCCAAACACCACCCCGTCACAACCCAACACCACGACTAACAGCTTCCCCCCCCCTCGTCGTCAACCTCCAGCCCAGTCTGTCACCTTCCACTGCGACCCAACGACCATCGCCCAAACCGCCAAAAACCATCCCTCGTCAACCAACGCCAAAACCACCCCAAACAACCAGCTCTTTCCGTCTCCATAACCACCACCCCGTCACCTTCCCCTAGCACCACGACCAACAACAGCGACCTAACCTCCCGTCAACCCCCCTCCTCCTCACGTCAGAAACCGCCATAGCCACCACCCAAACCAACGAAAAAACCCTTCCCTCCGGTCCCTTCACAAACGCCATAACCACCACCCCAAACAGCTCCACCCCCTTGTCGTCAAACGACCACTGCCTCCTCGACACCGTCCGAACGCCACCCTCGTCGTCACTGCCCAAGCAGTCCACCGCGAACACGACCAACGACAACAACCCATCCAGTCGAACCCCCTCCTCCTCACGCCCAGCAGTGGATCAAACGACCACTGAACACCGTCCAAACACCACTGCTTCAGCTATACTATCCAAACGCGACAACCAACCAGCCATGTTATATTTGTTCTTTCACTGTCGTCGTGCAGTCCGTTGAGGTCGTCTTTGTTCGTCGAGGTCCGGCGCGTCGAGTTTGTTTGTTGAAGTCGATGTTGAGGTTTGGTCCATGGCTCTATGCGTTTCTGTTTATTCAGGTTAGTAAGCCTCGATGTATTGGATAAAGAAATTTTACGTTCAATATTCGAAGTTGAAATATATCAATTGATATGATAATTTTCTGCTTATGTTTCACCGTATGCATTTTAGTTCATTTTTGTGTGATGTTATTATTGTTTACTTGATGTCATTTGATTTAGTTGTATTAGTAGTCCTAAGACACAGTTTGACGTTGATTCGCTCGTCCCTTCATTGTCTTAGTTTATTTGGACAAAAATTAGTATTAGTACCTGTTGTTACTACGCCCGAAACACTCATTCGCTTAACTTCTTTTATTAAATCTTGAAAAGTTATGAGATTGTAGTTGTAAAGAAGCCGTAAGGTTTAGTATTGTTAAAGGCGTAAAAATGGCATCCTTTTAAAATATAAAAAATAAAAAATAAAAAATAAAATAAAAAAAAACGGGACAAGCTTCGCTAGAAATAAAAAAAATTTGTACAGATTGCGGAACCCTCACAAAAATATATGCGTTAAATACTTAGATTCCGGGACGGGCCATTTAGCAAATTTCACGGCCCTACCCAAAATAATAATGCGGTAGTTGCTTTAGGCGCGCCTTTAATAATGTTATCTCCATAAACTCGGGTGTACATTTATGTGACCCAAATCCAAATCTCAACGAAATCGAAATGTGTCTTTAATCACGGGTACATTGACTATGACGTGGTATGAGATGCATTTCCATGACGTTGCAAATTCCTTTTTTTAATAATGAATGAGACGAGCCTCGCCAAATAAAAATGCAAATTGCGGGGCCCTCAATAATTAGTCATAATAAATACTTAGAATTTGGGATGGACCGTTTAGTGAATCTCACTGTCTTCCCTAAAGATAATAACGCGTTAGCCTCTTTAGACGCGATTTAATTAAATTACTTTCTTAAACTCGGGTGTGCATTTCATGCGACCCAAATCCAAATCCTAAAACATCAAATAAAATATGTTTCGGATTGTGGGTGCATTTCATGTGACACAGTCCAAAGATATGTTTTGAGCGATGTTCACATTCCTAAAAAATAATGATAATAAAGCGGTAAAAGATAAAATTTGCACATGGTTCATAATTGTATTAAAAATCAGATAAATAAGCCGAATATAACAGTTGAGCGACCGTGCTAGAACCACGGAACTCGGGAATGCCTAACACCTTCTCCCGGGTTAACAGAATTCCTTATCCGGATTTCTGGTACGTAGACTGTAATATAGAGTCATTCTTTTCCTCGATTCGGGATTAAAATTGGTGACTTGGGACACCCTAAATCTCCCAAGTGGCGACTCTGAAATAAATAAACAAATCCCGTTTCGATTGTCCTTTAATTGGAAAAAACTCCCTTGCGCCCCCGCGGGTGCGGAAAAAGGAGGTGTGACAGCTCTGGCGACTCTGCTGGGGATTAAGACCCAGAACCACTGGTTCAGGGTTAGAAATTCGAGCTTAGATAAATTGTTATATTTGGTTTTATCTGATTTTTACATGTTTGAGCCTATTGTGCTAAATGCTGCTTTTACCGCTTTGATATTATTTGAATTGTATATAAACTGTGCCGAAACCCTTTTCTTATTACCTCCGGAGAGAAGCTCGCTGGTCGAGGCTCCCTATTCTGTTAGTGTCAATACCCGAAATAAGAAAGAGGACGGATAAGTTACGAAGCCGGACGACCTTTTGGTTCCCGGTAAGTTGCCCCCTCCTCGACTCGAGTTGTCCGCTCGGGTACACTGTCTAGAACACCGACCCAGGTTATGAACTTAGAATAACTCAGCTTCATGCCGGATCCCTAGTAGGAACGTTTATTTGCATCATGTGCATTTGGCTTAGGGGACTCAACACAGGGGTTGAGTCCGTCTAGGACAAACAACCTGAAAATAATAGACCATCTTTGGCATCCTATGTGCTACATGTTGTATTTATTCAAGGGTGAATGGGTCATTTGGCGGACCAATGATATTTGCGGACAAATGACACTCCTTATCATGCTGATCACGTTAAATAAGAAAGTTGCACTATTTTTGATAAGCATGCTATTATGTTAATTAAGCACATGGGGAACATTGTGGAATTCAAGAAACCTTGGTATTCCACATGTCCCCCACGCTTCATTTTTGGGAAAAGCACATGGGGACCATTTGTGGAATCCAGGAAGTCTTGGAATTCCACATGTCCCCCACGCTTCATTTTTGGGAAAAAGCACATGGGGAACATTTGTGGAATCCAAAAAGTCTTGGAATTCCCCATGTCCCCCATGCCACATTTTTGAAAATAATAACAAAATAATAATAAATAAAAAAAAGCATTGGAAAATTCAAAAAGATTTTGTATGTTGTCATCATTTTCCACAAATTAGAAAATCGTGAAAAGATGAGAAAATGGCAGTGTAGAGATATAACTACTTATTTTTAGAAGGAAAAAACGAATGTCCGAGTAGTATCGAAACTCTGCCGAAATTTTGAAAATGAAAAAAAATGTCTTATTAGTTTGTTATATTAAAAGCAAAGGAAAAATAGAAAAAAAATCATCATTGTTCTGTCAAAAAATATAGAAAGGAAAATAGTTTGTTTTGCCATGAAAATGAAAATGAAAAAAAGTCTGGTTTTTAAAATGTTTTATTTTATTTTATTTGTCTATGAAAATGCCAAAAATAAAATAAAAAGAGTCAGGCGTTGAACGTGATTTTATTATTTGTTCCAAATAAATATGTATATAATCCAAAAAATCAAAAATATTTTGATTCTTCTTTAAAAAATTCAAGCATTTCTTTTATTAAAGGAAAAAACACCAAAAAAAAAACATTTTCTTTAGAATAAGAAAAACAAATGAAAAAGAAGGAATGTTTTTAGGTTTTACGTTAGTTAGTTTGTTTATTATGAATGAAAAATAATAGTTTGTTTGTTTGTTATATATATATATATATATATATATATATATATAAAAAGAATAGAAAATAGAAAAGGGTCTTCTCAAAAATAGTCTATTTGCCCGAACTACGCGGGTTTGATTCTCACCGGATGTGAGATACGTAGGCAACCCTCATCGGGTCCAACCCCACCTTTTGCTAAAAAGCCAAAAACAAATAATAATAAAAGAATAATATGTCAAATTTTAATTTTGTCATAAAGAAGTCGGGTGACGTTGTTTTATCAAGACATAGCCGAATGTTCCCGAGAGGGACGCCGGAAGGCTAACTTTGCATAAACAGCCACTTTTGGGTCATATTTAAGATTTGGTCCAGTTGACCCACACAGCCTTAAAAATCTTCGTCCCCGAGACGTTGAAAGGCCGTGTTTGCAGTATTGAGTTTTCTAATTTGAAAATCGATAAAAAGAGTCATAAATAAGTCAGGTGATGCTGTTTTGTCATAAATAGCCGAATGTTCCCGAAAGGGACGCCGGAAGGCTGACTTTGCATAAACAGCCATCTTTGGGTCATTTTTTAAGATTTGGTCCGATTGACCCACACAACCTTAAAAATCTTCGTCCCCGAGACGTTGACAGGCCGTGTTTGCAGTATTGGGTTTCCTATTTTCGAAAAACAATAAAAGAGTCATAACTAAGTCAGGAGATGCTGTTTGTCATAAATAGCCGAATGTTCCCGAAAGGGACGCCGGAAGGCTGACTTTGCATAAACAGCCACCTTTTGGGTCATGTCTAGGAGTTTGGTCCAGTTGACCCACACAGCCTTAAAAAGCTTCGTCCCCGAGACGCTGAAGGGCCGTGTTTTGCAACACCAGGTTTTATTATAATTTGAAAAGAAAAAATACCGTTTGAATTTTGTCATAATAAGCCGAGACAGCTTCGGCCGCGTCTTAAACCGTTCTTGCCGAAATAGCCTTAGAGTATCTTTCAGTTGTCGAAAGGTTATTTTCGTAAAAGAACGGACAAGTTTGTAAAGTGTTATAAAATAACCCTCCCCGGCCTCAAAATTCATGTAAATTTGGAAGGGGCCACATTTGCAAAAATAACCATTTGGTTGCATTTGTCGAACAGAGAAAGGGAGCTAGCCTTTTGTTTTTGAGTTGATAAATCTTTAATTAGAATATGTGGTTTGTTTGATTTTTTTCAGTTTATTTTAATATGTAAATTGAAAAATGATTAGTATTGTTTATCTTTTATTGGTCCGAACTACGCAAGGTCTGATTCGTGCGGGGACATGATACGTAGGCAATCTCCATAAGATTCGACCATCACTAAATAAATAAAAAAAAATAATAATAATAACAATAAAAAAAAAAAATAATTAAAGGAAAGTGTGGGAAATTTTCAGAGGGGCACAATTGTCTGACTGCTTAGGTGCATTGTATCTCTGATATATGATTGTCTGTCAAACGCCCTAACACTAACGTTAATGGCTTCCCTTTGCTTTGTTCATATATAGAAAAGTGGTTGGTTGTGGTAACTCCTCCCTGCAAAGCAAAAATCAAAGGACAATGGCTCAGAACCGCAGAACCGAGCGGGTCGGTACTGATGACCGACAACAGTTGATCGAACGGAACAGCAGGTTGGTAGAAGAAGTGAGAATGCTAAGACAGCATGTGGCAGACATGTATCAGGCATGGATAACGGGAAAAGCACCACCCCCTCCACCGCCAAGTCTCTTGAACTCGGTCATTTCCCAAGCACCCAACACCATAATGGAAGATCCCCCATACTCTCCATCCCAGCCCACTTATGGCAGCTTTCCCAGCTATCCGAGTAGCTCTATCACTCCTCAATGCTTCTCCGCTCCCCAACACCATTTCTTTCCCCGTGACCTCAAAAGCCATACCTCACTTCCCAGGGACCCGACTCCACGAAATGCTTACCCACCCATACAAGCCCATCAAAAGCCATCTGGATCAGGTTTCCGGCCCTGTCAACATGCAAGAATGAAGAGGTTGCTGAAACGAGGAAAGGCTCTCACCCCCATCGGGGTATCTTATGCCAGTCTGTTTGAAAGGCTAAGGCATGCTGGTTCGATTGAACCACTCCCCGCATGTACTATAAATCCACTTGCAAGGAGCTTTGATCCGGCAGCACGATGCGCCTACCACTCCAATGTCATAGGGCACAACATTGAGAGCTGTCATAGTTGGAGAAGGGAAGTAGAGAAAATGATCCGAGAAGGGCGGGTTGCGATTAATAACAGTGACATGGAGCACTCGAACCTCCTCGAGAATTTGCCGACGGAGGTTGATGAGGTTGAAGCTGGTAATGGTCTCGGCAGTATTGATGCAAAGCTCAGTGGCTAAAATGCCAATTTTGATAAAGTGGGAGGACGTTTTGTTCCTGGGTCAGCAAGAGAGAAGCTTGTGGTGGCTCATTTTGTTGTCATTTCTGTTGTTCGGATTATTAGGGTTATGAGTCGGATGTTGTCTTGTCCAGTTTGTTTTTAGGATTTTGTTCTGGATTGTTTTGTTTGTTTTGTTATTTAAACCATTTCACCGGTAGTCTAATACAAAGTCCGGTCTTTTATTATTTCCAGTCATCTTTTTGTTTAGTCCTTTTACCATTTTTTGTTCGATGCCGATTCTAGGGACATGACATGCGCACCCAGTTTGGGCCTAATCTTAAAAGTTAATCACAAAACCCCGAAAAGGTGATTAGACCATTTAAAGGAAATAAGGACGGTTGAGATTATTCAGAGCTCGAGTCATATGGAACCGGGGCAAGTAAAATATGAAGAAAAACCGTTAAAAGCAAGATTCGCCAAATTGGCATGAGGGGCGTTCATGATAATGAGAGTATCGCCCGACGGTGCTTTAGAAAGGACCAATGAAAAAGCAAATGTTGAATATAATTGTCAAGTCCAGCACCATCAGAAGAGACTACAAATTTAAATTGTGTTGTTTGCACTTGGCATGTTTTGAAGACTGGAATGACGAAGGCATTTTGTTCTGCTACCTAAATACTTTATCCTTCGTTACCCCTTTTGAGCCTTACTTACTTTTCTTTCATACCCCTCGTTCGGAATCAGTAGCAACGACTAGAAGATGCGAACATAAAAAAAAAAAAAGAATAGCAAAACAACAACAACAAAAAAAAAGCAAGAAGAAAAAAAGGCAAAAGAAAAAAAAGGAAAGATAAGAAATGAGTGAAAAGAAAGTCACAAGGAAAAAACAGGAATTGGGAACTACGTTTGACCTGATTCCTCAAAGAGGATACGTAGGCGCTTCACGGCTCGGTCATAGTTTTGAAAAAATGAAAAAAAAATCAATTAAGATATCCCCAAGCAAGAAACTGGGGCAAAGGTTGCGTTTGTTGTAAATAAATCTAATTCCGAAGGTTGTAACTAATAACCCAAAATTAATGCATTTTTAAGCCTTTTATACCCTTTCTTTCTAGCCTATCCAAAACCCACATTACGGTCCAAATAAAGACCTTCTGATCAGTCTTCAAAAGATGCCAAGTCAGACAAATGAAGAGTCTTACCGGCGAACATAACACTCTGTTCCACAGCAGAAAGGACTCTAATCCCCAACAGAAAGAGTCATACCGGCAACACTCCAAATCCCCAGCTGGAAAGAGATATAAAACGAGAGAGTCTTATTGGTGAAAACCTTCACAGGCACCATAAGGCGGTGAAAGCTGAGAGAAAACAAAAATGAGAGAGACTTGATAGTGAAAACCCTTCGGGCACTACAAGTCGAATAAGATTGAGAATCAGAGGGGGAATCGCCAATTGAAGATCTTAAAAGATGATTGACGGCAAAGGATAGGCCACATACGCATGTCATGGCCATTAGAGTCGGTATCTGCGTTTGATAGATTTTTATTTATAGTTTCTTTTGTAAAAGAGTCATTCGTTTCCTTTGTCTTTTATTTTGTTTCTTTTATCTTTCTCCTTTCATAGAAAAATTCCCCAATAGAGTCTGTCGGGCCAGAACAAGTATGAAATGACTTCAAATATGCCATCAGCTTTTCAAGATGAGATCTGACTAGTACATCCAAATGGTATAGTCAGCAAGGAACAAGCGCGAGGCCAGTGTCAATAAAGATATCCCCAGCAAAAGGGAATTGACAAAAGGATTGACGAGCGTCAAGAGGGATATCCTTGCCAAAACCAAGGTTATAAACCTCAAAGACAAGGCCCGTGAACAAAGCAAGGAGAGCAGTGAGCATGATTTGGCGAAATCCATACTAGACTAAAAGGTCGGGGAAATGCCAGTTTCCAAGCTATGCCACAAAAGAAGAGGGATATCCCCAGCAGGAAGGGATTATCCCCAGCACATAATATCATCCCCAACAAGTCGTGGAGCACAGCGCAATGAAGGAGAAAGGGAAAGCAATCCCAATAGGAGTATCACAGCCAACCACCATGTTTTAAACTAACAAATTTTGTTTGATTTGAAACAGGTAAAGGAAATGGCATTGATGCAGAAACGCATGCCACAAGGGATATTATCAAACTGGGGCAGAAAATTTTCCTTCCATTTAGAAAATTTTCTGGAAGTCGGGTACCCCCAGCTGATAACATTTTACCCCCCAACCGGTAAGTAAATAATCCCCACCAAGTTTTCCAGGTAAGACATTTTCAAGTCTTAAGGATATGTCGGGTTCATCCGCCCTCAAATAGGATATGTCGGGTTCATCCGCCCTCAAATAGGATATGTCGGGTTCGTCCGCCCTCAAATAGGATATGTCGGGTTCATCCGCCCTCAAATAGGATATGTCGGGTTCATCCGCCCTCAAATAGGATATGTCGGGTTCATCCTCCCTCAAATAGGATATGTCGGGTTCATCCGCCCTCAAATAGGATATGTCGGGTTCATCCGCCCTCAAATAGGATATGTCGGGTTCATCCGCCCTCAAATAGGATATATCGGGTTCATCCGCCCTCAAATAGGATCTGTCGGGTTCATCCGCCCTCAAATAGGATCTGTCGGGTTCATCCGCCCTCAAATAGGATATGTCGGGTTCATCCGCCCTCAAATAGGATATGTCGGGTTCATCCGCCCTCAAATAGGATATGTCGGGTTCATCCGCCCTCAAATAGGATATGTCGGGTTCATCCGCCCTCAAATAGGATATGTCGGGTTCATCCGCCCTCAAATAGGATCTGTTGGGTTCATCCGCCCTCAAATAGGATCTGTCGGGTTCATCCGCCCTCAAATAGGATCTGTCGGGTTCATCCGCCCTCAAATATGGATCTGTCGGGTTCGTCCGCCCTCAAATAGGATATGTCGGGTTCATCCGCCCTCAAATAGGATATGTTGGGTTCATCCGCCCTCAAATAGGATATGTTGGGTTTATCCGCCCTCAAATAGGATATGTCGGGTTCATCCGCCCTCAAATAGGATATGTAGGGTTCATCCGCCCTCAAATAGGATATGTTGGGTTCAGTCTTTTTACTTTCAAGTGTTGAAATTGGGAGCCCACCCATAATAACAGAGGCATACATTTAGTCTTTTACTTTTAAGTGTTGAAATTGGGAGCCCGCCCATAATAACAGAGGAATACATCCAGTCTTTACTTTTAAGTGTTGAAATTGGGAGCCCGCCCATAATAACAGAGGAATACATTTAGTCTTTTTATTTTAAGTGTTGAAATTGGGAGCCCGCCCATAATAACAGAGGAATACATTCAGTCTTTACTTTTAAGTGTTGAAATTGGGAGCCCGCCCATAATAACAGAGGAATACATTCAGTCTTTTTATTTTAAGTGTTGAAGTTGGGAGCCCGCCCAGATAACAGAGGCATACATTCAGTCTTTACGTTTCAAGTATTGAAGTTGGGAGCCCGCCCAGATAACAGAGGAATACATTCCACGTCTTTACCCATAGGAGATGTATTTCCTCCTAAAGTTTATTTTTACCCATAGGAGACGCACTTCCTAGATCCATTGTACCAATAGGAGACGCATTTCCTAAGAAGTTTCACCAATAGGAGACGCACTTCCTAAGAATAGTTTTACCATAGGAGACGCACTTCCTAAAGTTTAGTTTTACAATAGGAGACGCACTTCCTAAGTTCAGTGTACCCATAGGAGACGCACTTCCTAAGTTTATTTCACCCAATAGGAGACACACTTCCTAAGTTCAGGTACCAACAGGAGACACACATCCTAAGATCAGTTTCACCAATAGGAGACGCACTTCCTAAGCAAGTTTCACCAATAGGAGACGCGCTTCCTAAGCAAGTTTTACCAGTAGGAGACGCACATCCTAAGTAGTTTCACCAGCAGGAGACGCACATCCTAAGTTTCATTTTCACCAATAGGAGACGCACTTCCTAAGAATAGTTTCACCCAGTAGGAGACGCACTTCCTAAGTTCAGTTCTACCAATAGGAGACGCACTTCCTAAGTTTATTGTACCCAATAGGAGACGCACTTCCTAAGTTCAATTTTACCATAGGAGACGCACTTCCTAAAGTCCAGTTTTACCATAGGAGACGCACTTCCTAAGTTCAGTTTTACCATAGGAGACACACTTCCTAAGTTCAGTTTCACCGATAGGAGACACACTTCCTTAGGAGACGCACATCCTAAGCAAGTTTTACCCAGTAGGAGACGCACTTCCTAAGAACAGTTTTTCCCAATAGGAGACGCACTTCCTAAGCAAGTTTCACCAATAGGAGACGCACTTCCTAAGCAAGTTTTACCAGTAGGAGACGCACTTCCTAAGATAAGTTTCACCGATAGGAGACGCACTTCCTAAGTTCAGTTTTACCATAGGAGACGCACTTCCTAAGTTCAGTTTCACCGATAGGAGACGCACTTCCTAAGGAGACGCACATCCTAAGCAAGTTTTACCCAGTAGGAGACGCACTTCCTAAGAACAGTTTTTCCCAATAGGAGACGCACTTCCTAAGCAAGTTTCACCAATAGGAGACGCACTTCCTAAGCAAGTTTTACCAGTAGGAGACGCACTTCCTAAGATAAGTTTCACCGATAGGAGACGCACTTCCTAAGTTCAGTTTTACCATAGGAGACACACTTCCTAAGTTAAGTTTCACCGATAGGAGACGCACTTCCTAAGTTCAGTTTTACCATAGGAGACGCACTTCCTAAGTTCAGTTTCACCGATAGGAGACGCACTTCTTAAGGAGACGCACATCCTAAGCAAGTTTTACCCAGTAGGAGACGCACTTCCTAAGAACAGTTTTTCCCAATAGGAGACGCACTTCCTAAGCAAGTTTCACCAATAGGAGACGCACTTCCTAAGCAAGTTTTACCAGTAGGAGACACACTTCCTAAGATAAGTTTCACCGATAGGAGACGCACTTCCTAAGTTCAGTTTTACCATAGGAGACGCACTTCCTAAGTTAAGTTTCACCGATAGGAGACGCACTTCCTAAGTTCAGTTTTACCATAGGAGACGCACTTCCTAAGTTCAGTTTCACCGATAGGAGACGCACTTCCTAAGGAGACGCACATCCTAAGCAAGTTTTACCCAGTAGGAGACGCACTTCCTAAGAACAGTTTTTCCCAATAGGAGACGCACTTCCTAAGTTCATTGTACCCATAGGAGACACACTTCCTAAGTTTATTGTACCCACAGGAGACACACTTCCTAAATTTACTTTTACCCCATAGGAGACGCACTTCCTAAAATATTTTCATTCATAGGAGACGCACTTCCTAGTTCAAAATCATTAAGGTTTCACCCATAGGAGACGCACTTCCTAAGACTATTTTATTTGAGGAGACACACTTCCTAGTCTGGTTCACTCAGGTTATACTTTTGCTTTAGGGGACGCACTCCCGAGTTTGGCTTTTTAGATTATATTTTATTTCAGGAGACGCACTTCCGGAATTGAGATTTCACCCCTAGGAGATGCACTTCCTAGTTTGATTCATTTTAAGTTCGACCATAGGAGACACAATTCCTAGTCCAGTTTTTTGAAGTTTACCCGTAGGAGACGCACTTCCTAATCGAGATTTTATTCATAGGAGACGCACTTCCTAGTTCTAGTCACTGAAGTTTTCACCCTTAGGAGACGCACTTCCTAGTTTAGCTCATTCCGATTCAACCATAGAAGACACACTTTCTAGTTTGAGTCATTGAGGTTTTTATTTTAGCAGACACATTAGCTAGCAAGAGTTTTGGTTTTACTCAGAGGAGATGCACATCCTAGCCTAGTCTTTAGTTTACTCTCATCATTGCATCAATAGTGTAAATGAGTTACAATTTTGCTAACGACTCACAAATCTTCCCAGTACAAACTGGGTTAGGAAATTTTGTTTGTTTTGTTTGTTTTGAGTTTCAGGGACCCGCCTGTAGAACGGAGGTTGTTGCGTGTCGAAGATAGAAGAAGTCAGGAGTCCGCCTGTAGAACGGAGAAACATTTTTCCAGATCAAGCAGTGACCCACTGGAAAGCAGAAGGTTACAACAAAAATCCCCAGCATTCAACCAAGTTATGAATAGCAGAAGCTCGCCTCAAGAATGCGAGTCAACATCTGAGATGGTCGACAAAGCTGGACCCAACATAAAAGAAAAAAGAGGAAGAACAAGAAAGGAGAAAAACAAAAAGGAGAAAAATACGGAAGTGGAGAACAGATGTGATCTGCTTAGGAACTAGCGCCTACAACTAGCAAGTATCAAGGTTCAAATCCAAAGTCTGTATGAAGCACCATTCAAGACTCAAGATCAAGTTTCAGAAGACTTAGAGATAGGAATCCTTGTAACCAGTAGCTGATAGGCTTAGTTAGTCTTTTTCAGTTTTCATTTTGTTGTAGTGACAGGACCGCGGACCGGAACCTCAACGGAACGGCACCTCGATCGGCTCTCCACCTCGGTGCACTCTACCATCTCTCTCTCATTCCCGAACTACACGTGGCCTGATTCCTGTATAACCAAGGATATGTAGGCAGCTCAGATACCAGGGCTCGGTCACATTCCCTCCCTTTCCTTAGTGTAGTCCGTCCAAGTAATGGTCGGGTCAAAAACACGTCTAGTCGTTCTTTGTCGGAAAACTCTTCGTGTTTCCAGTCAAAGAGGGGCAGCTGTAAGCACGTGATTTTTGACCCTCCCCGAGAATTTTCACATTTTTAGCATGAATATGTGAAATTGGGTCTAGTATAGCTATTTTAACTATTTTTACTTTATTTCGTTGCAAAAAGAAAATTTCAAAAAATATATATATAAATTTTAGTTTATGTATCTCTCATAAACTTGAAAAATACAAAAATTGTACTTTATTTTGGTACTTTATATAAATTCGAAAATTACAAAAAATATAGTTCTATTAATGTTTGCAGTCATTATAATTTTGAAAAATACAAAAAAATATTACTTCATATTTTTGTCTTTATTAAAGAACGAAAATTACAAAAAAAATAGTTTTATTAATATTCTATAGTCATTTTAACTTTGAAAAATACAAAAAAACATTACTTCATATTTTATCTTAATATTTAAAAAACGAAAATTACAAAAATAGTTTTATTAATATTTTGTAGCTATTTTAAATCTTGAAAAAATATTTAAAAAATATATAGTTTTGTTTGAATACTAGTCTTATTTTTGGTAGTTATTTTGCTTACATAGGACTAGTTAAGCAACGTTTTCCTATTTCTCGGGTCCGGGCAAAAGAATAATATTCGGGTTCAAACTACCCGGTTTTAGGCCTAATTTCGGACCTAGCCCATAATAAACCGTGTCCAGGACACATGGGGAACCCCACCACGCGTGGGGGACACAAACCTTGAACCCCACCACGCGTGGGGCTCATTTTTCTGGGCATTGTGTATCAAATACACGGAAAAAGGCCAAAGCATGGGGGGACTTTTGATTTTTGGAAGTTACTGTGCATCTTCTTCTTTCTCTTTGAAAGAAGAAGCAAGAAAAACCCTACTGTGAAAACAAAAAAACCAACGTCGAACCACCCTCCTCCTCCTAAACACCACCCCGTCACAACCCAATACCACGACCAACAGCTTCCCCCCCTCGTCGTCAACCTCCAGCCCAGTCTGTCACCTTCCACTGCGACCCAACGACCATCGTCCAAACCACCAAAAACCATCCCTCGTCAACCAACGCCAAAACCACCCCAAACAACCAGCTCTTTCCGTCTCCATAACCACCACCCCGTCACCTTCCCCCAGTACCACGACCAACAGCAGCGACCTAACCTCCCGTCAACCCCCCTCCTCCTCACGTCAGAAACCGCCATAGCCACCACCCAAACCAACGAAAAAACCCTTCCCTCCGGTCCCTTCACAAACGCCATAACCACCACCCCAAACAGCTCCACCCCCTTGTCATCAAACGACCACTGCCTCCTCGACACCGTCCGAACGCCACCCTCGTCGTCACTGCCCAAGCAGTCCACCGCGAACACGACCAACGACAACAACCCATCCAGTCGAACCCCCTCCTCCTCACGCCCAGCAGTGGATCAAACGACCACTGAACACCGTCCAAACACCACTGCTTCAGCTATACTATCCAAACGCGACAACCAACCAGCCATGTTATCGTTGTTCTTTCACTGTCGTCGTGCAGTCCGTTGAGGTCGTCTTTGTTCGTCGAGGTCCAGCGCGTCGAGTTTGTTCGTTGAAGTCGATGTTGAGGTTTGGTCCATGGCTCTATGCGTTTCTGTTTATTCAGGTTAGTAAGCCTCGATGTATTGGATAAAGAAATTTTACGTTCAATATTCGAAGTTGAAATATATCAATTGATATGATAATTTTCTGCTTATGTTTCACCGTATGCATTTTAGTTCATTTTTGTGTGATGTTATTATTGTTTACTTGATGTCATTTGATTTAGTTGTATTAGTAGTCCTAAGACACAGTTTGACGTTTATTCGCTCGTCCCTTCATTGTCTTAGTTTATTTGGACAAAAATTAGTATTAGTACCTGTTGTTACTACGCCCGAAACACTCATTCGCTTAACTTCTTTTATTAAATCTTGACAAGTTATGAGATTGTAGTTGTAAAGAAGCCGTAAGGTTTAGTATTGTTAAAGGCGTAAAAATGACATCCTTTTAAAATATAAAAAATAAAAAATAAATAATAAAATAAAAAAAAACGGGACAAGCTTCGCCAGAAATAAAAAAAAATGTACAGATTGCGGAACCCTCACAAAAATATATGCGTTAAATACTTAGATTCCGGGACGGGCCATTTAGCAAATTTCACGGCCCTACCCAAAATAATAATGCGCTAGTTGCTTTAGGCGCGCCTTTAATAATGTTATCTCCCTAAACTCGGGTGTACATTTATGTGACCCAAATCCAAATCTCAACGAAATCGAAATGTGTCTTTAATCACGGGTACATTGACTATGACGTGGTATGAGATGCATTTCCATGACGTTGCAAATTCCTTTTTTTTAATAATGAATGAGACGAGCCTCGCCAAATAAAAATGCAAATTGCGGGGCCCTCAATAATTAGTCATAATAAATACTTAGAATTTGGGATGGACCGTTTAGTGAATCTCACTGTCTTCCCTAAAGATAATAACGCGTTAGCCTCTTTAGACGCGATTTAATTAAATTACTTTCTTAAACTCGGGTGTGCATTTCATGCGACCCAAATCCAAATCCTAAAACATCAAATAAAATATGTTTCGGATTGTGGGTGCATTTCATGTGACACAGTCCAAAGATATGTTTTGAGCGATGTTCACATTCCTAAAAAATAATGATAATAAAGCGGTAAAAGATAAAATTTGCACATGGTTCATAATTGTATTAAAAATCAGATAAATAAGCCGAATATAACAGTTGAGCGACCGTGCTAGAACCACGGAACTCGGGAATGCCTAACACCTTCTCCCGGGTTAACAAAATTCCTTATCCGGATTTCTGGTACGCAGACTGTAATATAGAGTCATTCTTTTCCTCGATTCGGGATTAAAATTGGTGACTTGGGACACCCTAAATCTCCCAAGTGGCGACTCTGAAATAAATAAACAAATCCCGTTTCGATTGTCCTTTAATTGGAAAAAACTCCCTTGCGCCCCCGCGGGTGCGGAAAAAGGAGGTGTGACAGTGCCGATCATCTAAATTTTCTGGACATTCTAGTATTTCATATCTAAATGTACTATTCTAGAGTACACCATCGAGTTGTCTCAAAAAGAGAACTATTACCACATTTGCAATATCCTACGGAAATGTCAACTAATGCTAACAATCCATCTACCATTTTGGGTTACTCTAACTCCAACCGGATCCTGATATCCCATATTTCTCTTAAATAATATTTGTTAGCTCCCATAGGGCATAACTGAGATGGGTGTGGCCAATTGTATAGATCTTTGTTATTCATAATACTTATGTTTCTCTGCTTGAATTGTAAAAAATGATAATCTTCACTAACTAGATACCTCATACCCTTCTTCACCTTGCTTCTTTTGCTTGTTGAAACTTGCTTATACCTTCTAATTCTGTTATTGCTTTTTACCATGTGGGTGGATAGATATTCATGCTTTAGGGCTCCTTATCAAGAAGCTTACACGTCTTAGTACACACATAATCTATTGAAGACCTTACATTTACTCCTCATAAGCGTGAGGCAAAATCGAGTTCCTCTAACTCAACTCTTCCAAAGCCACATTCAATCTCTTACCAACTGTTTTTGTGGATGTAGGTATCATTGTATTACGACTAAAGTCAAATTTAGGAGTTTGAATTCTTACAACTGAGCTCTACCACACAATCTAGAATAAGAATAAAGAGTAACAATCCTAAATTCCCTGTAGCCTCCTGCTTATAAGTGTAGTGCACAACACACCCATAAACAAGACTCTACAAGACACGGCTTGTAGATTCCCTAGGACATAACTGCTCAGATACTACTTTTGTCACGACCCAAACCGAAGGGCCGCAATGGGAACCCGGTGCCTTACTCAACCAAGTACCAACGTAACTTATCTTTCTTATCATACTATCATGAGTAAATAAGCCAGAAAACTCGTCATGAGATAACAAGAATAAAACATAAGGGAATACTCAACATATGACGACCCAACATGATATACAAACTTATACATGTGACATACGGGCCTATAAGGCCGACATGACCATTTGTAAACTTAAAACATAGGCCGACAAGGCCATACAAGTATCCATACACCTAACATCTATCTTCAAGCCTCTAAGAGTACATAAAATCTTGAAGGTCGAGACAGGACCCCGCCATACCAATCAATATATATCCAAAACATACTAACCAAATAGGCAACTCCAGAGCAAGTGGAGTGCACCAATACCTCCGCTGAGCTGATGGCCTACTAGGAGGACTGTCAACCTATTAATCGGGACCTGCGGGCATGAAACGCAATGTCCCTATAACGAACCGAACCGTCATTTCCTGTATTTTCATCCCGTATTCCCCGTTAAATGCTTATTCATGTTTCAATATGTGTACTTGGTGAATTTGAGTCAATTCGGATCGAGTTTGGTATGAAATGGGACAATTAGTCTCTTTAAGGAAGAATTAGTTTGGAAAAGTCAACCGGACGTTGACTTGTGAGTTAGAGGGCTCGGAATTGAATTCCGATAATTCGGTTAGTTTCGGGGGATGATTTAAGGCCTAGGAGCGCAATCGAAATTAATTTTGGAGGTCCGGTGAAGAAATTAGCTCATTTTGGCGAAGTTAGTATTTTGGCGATTTCCGGTTGATAGGTGAAATTTGATCCGACGGTCGGAATGGAATTCCGAGAAAATCTGTAGCTTCGTTATGTCATTTTGGACTTGTGTGCAAAATTTGAAGTCAATTGGACGTGATTTGATAGGTTTCGGCATCGGAAATAGAAGTTGGAAATTCTAAAGTTCATAAAACTTGGATTGGAGGTTGATTCATGATTTTAGCATTGTTTGATGTGATTTGAGGCCTCGAGCAAGTCCGTAATGTATTTTGGGACTGGTTGGTATTATTGGTCGGGGTCCCGGGGGCCTCGGGTGTGTTTCGGATGCCCAACGGGTCATTTTTGGAAGATTTTTGCTGTTTTGAGCATAAATGTAATGATCTAAAGGTTCATTTTTAGTTCTAGAGATCCAAATTTGATTTTGAGACTTTCAGAATTTAAATCATGAATTATAGGACTGATCTGGAAATTTTGGTTTAATTTCATCAAGTCGCGATTGGGTTTTTGACGTGAAATGTGAGTTAATTGTTTAACGAGCGAAGTGGGTATTGAACTGGGCAAATGAGCTCCGAATTGAGTTTTGATTGAAGAGTTGTGTTCGTATTATTATTTGTGACTCATAGGAATAAGAATCGTCTAATTCCGAGTTCGTATGGTGGAGTTAGATCTATTTTAGTGAAAAATGGTTGTGATGCAAATTTCTTAAAAGTTGCTGTATTTTCTGCAACAGTGAACAGTACCCGCGCGTGAACAGTAACTGCACGGATGAACAGTGAACAGTGACCTCATGCGCATGAACAGTGCCCCCGCGTGAACAGTACCGAAAATTTCTGGACAGATTTAATGTCCAGCAGTCCGAGTTTGGTCATTTTTTTTTACTTCCAAGCTCGGATTTTGGGCGATTTTTAGCAAGAAATCTTGGAAAATCTTGAGGTAAGTCACTTGTGATTATTTCTACTCCATAATATTGAATCATCGAATAATCCGACTAGATTACATGTTTTTGAGGAGTAAATTGAAGATTTAGGCCTAGGGATTTGAAAATAAGATTTGAAGATTTGAGGGGTCATTTGAACTCCGATTTTGGAAAATTTTATATGTACGAACTCGTGGCGAGACGGGAATCCGGTGATGTGATTTTCGTAATTTTTCAAGAAGTGGGCCCGGGGCTCAGGTTTTGCGAATTTCGTGAATTTCGATATTTTTCGAGTCTTTTCGATTGTGTTATATTCCCTTAGCCTATTGCAATGTATTTGTTGTGGTTTTGAACAGATTCGACGCGCGAAGAGGTAAATTCGAGAGGCAAGGGCATAGCGGAGTAGACATTGGACCGTCTTGAGGTGAGTAATGATTTTAAATGATGCACTGAGGGTTTGAAACCCCGGATTGCACAACATACTGCTATGTTGAGATGAGACACGCGTTGTATGACGAGCGCGGGGTCATTTACTATTGGGGATTGTGACTTGGTCCATCCCAGTTGATATTTTTACCGCGTAATTGATAAAGATTTATTGTTTTTCACTATGATTGGGCTTATTGCCATATTTGGGCTTCGTGCCAATTATCTGAAATCTTTTGTGAATTTACATCACTATTTTCCTCACGAATTGAAATATTATTTGAACTCAGTCCAATTGAATTATATTATTTTGTGAACTCAGCTACATTTATACTCAACTCGAGATTTAATGATATTTATAATGCTGTTGAGCTGAGCACTATTGTTTTACTGATGCCCAAGAGGCTTATGATTATTTTCTGGACTGATTAAGGCCGAGGGCCATACGTGAGGATATGTTGAGTGATGTGAGGAGGCTTTCAGGCCTCGAGTGTTATATGAGGAGGCTTTCAGGCCTCGTGTGTGATGTGTGAAGGCTTTCAAGCCTATTGATATTGCGCTTGGGCTGTAGGAGCCCCTCCAGAGTCTGTACACACCCCCAGTGAGCAAAGGGTACCCAGGTGAGTTGGGAGTGGGCCCGAGAGGCCGTTGCTTGTGTGTGGTGAGTTGGGAGTGAGCCCGAGGGGCTGATGTTGTGTGCTGGTGAGTTGGGAGTGAGCCCGAGGGGCTGATACTATACTGAGATTTACATATTGAGCCCGAGGGGCAAGCTTTTGATTTATCCTTACTGTGGAAATTATTTGTCTTTACTGTTTTAAAAGAAGAATTATCTGATACTCACTATTTTACTGTATAACTGATTTTACTGCTTGGGATAGCGCTATATTGTGCCGTTATGAGATTTCATGTTTTCAGTCGTTATTTATTTTTATTACTCACTGGGTCGGAGTACTCACATTACTCCCTGCACCATGTGTGCAGATACAGGCAGAGCTGAGTTCGCTCCTGAGCGCTGATTCTTTCCAGACCAGGCGGTGACTAGGAGTAACGAGGTAGCTGTTGACGTCCGCAGCCCCGTTTTCTCCCTTATCTTTGTTATTTATGATAATTCCAGACTTTGTAAAATATTAGTAAACTCTGTAGTAGCTCATGACTTGTGACACCCCGATTTCGGGCTGAGTTGGGAGGGTTTTCCTTGTTCTATCACGTTTATTTCGCATTTAAGATTATATTGCCCATGATTTAGACTTATTCCTGCTAAGTAATTATAAAGAGATGTACTGTTTTGTTGATTGGCTGGCCTTGTCCTCACGAGAGGCGCCATCACGACCGGGTTGGGATTTTGGGTCGTGACAAGTTGGTATTGGAGCCTAGGTTACATAGGTCTCACGAGTCATGAGCAAGTTTAGTAGAGTCTCGCGGATCGGTACGGAAACGTCTGTATTTATCCTCGAGAGGCTGCAGAACCTTTAGGAAAACTTTACATTCTTGAATTCTTATCGTGCGTTCTTGATTCAGCTTGAAAAGTAACTCTTGAAATTCCTTCCACGCGTTCGCATGCGTGCATGAGCACTCAGTATCAGATGTGCCTTGATGGCTTGTGATTCCCTGATTGAGGGGCGAGACGTGATCTCTATGAGTTGATGTTGGGCCAGCCTAAAGGACTTGAGGCCGGATCTTTTCCTACGGCTTAAGCACCGAGGTGCTGATTGTGTGAGCAAGTGTTTTGAACTTATATGTCCGGTATTGCCCCTATTAGCGGGAATGACTGCTGGGTACAATGTGATGGGTATGTTAGTACTACGAGATATTTCTATATGACTTGGAAGTGTCGAGGAAGATCTGTTAGATGATAGGTGAACTATTAAGTGTATGATTTCCATTGTGATTAGAGGTGTAGCTCCGAGTTATGGGCGTGAAGAATCTTTTCAAGTCTCCTGTTTGGAGTGAAGTAAATTTCATGTTACAGTATGAGTTTAGACCCAGGAAGACTAAGTGATTGTGTAATGTGTGTGACGGTGGAAGGTATACCAAAATGTTAATTGGAGGCAAAGTAGGTGGGTTATCTCATGCGGAATAATCTACGTAGGTGTGTTCCTTATAATGTTGAGTAGAGAGTTTATTTTCTACTAACAGGGTGTATGTGTTGAGATTTGAATTTGACTCTAATTGAGAAATTTGAGTTGATTGTCACGATAATGAAGGTGATCTTAGTAGTGGAATTGAGGTATTTTACGGTCTGTGTTACCTAAGCTTGTGAAGATTTTTTTTGAACTAGCTGTAGTAATATGGCAATATTTCTGAGTTTGATGACTTGCGTGGCATGACTGATTATGTCTCTAGCAGAGTAATTTCATTCTTGAAAGTCCAGCGTATGGTTGGGAAGGGTTATCTATCATATCTGGCTTTTGTGCGGGATGTTGGAGCTGAGACTCCTAGTATTGATTTTGTCCCAGTTGTGAGGGACTTTCCTGATGTATTTCCTGCAGACCTGTCGGGCATGCCGCCGGACAGGGATATTGATTTTGGCATTGACTTAGTGCCGGGCACTCAGCCCATTTCTATTCTGTCATATCGTATGGCACCAGCAGAGCTGAAAGAATTGAAGGAGCAGCTTCAGGAACTCCTAGATAAGGGGTTCATTCGGCCTAGCGTGTCCCCGTGGGGTGCACCTGTTTTATTTGTGAAGAAGAAAGATGGCACAATGAGAATGTGCATTGATTATAGGCAGTTGAATAAGGTAACAGTGAAGAACAAGTATCCTTTGCCTCGCATTGATGACTTATTTGATCAGCTTCAGGGAGCGAGGGTATTTTCTAAGATTGATCTCCGTTCGGGCTATCACCAGTTGAAAATCAGGGAGTCGGATATTCCCAAGACTGCCTTCAGGACTAGATATGGTCACTATGAATTTTTGGTTATGTCTTTCGGGCTGACCAATGCCCCAGCAGCGTTCATGCATTTGATGAACAGTGTATTTCAGCCTTATCTGGATGCATTTGTTATTGTATTCATTGATGATATCCTGGTGTACTCGCGTAGCCAGGAGGAGCATGCCCAGCATTTGCGTGTAGTGTTGCAGAGATTGAGAGAGGAGAAGCTTTATGCAAAATTCTCCAAATGTGAATTTTGGCTAAGTTCTGTGGCATTTTGGGCCACATAGTGTCCAGCGAGGGTATACAGGTTGATCCAAGAAAGATAGAAGCAGTGCAGAGTTGGTCTAGACCGTCCTCAGTCATAGAGATTCGGAGTTTTCTTGGGCTAGCACGCTATTATCGCCGATTTGTTCAGGGGTTTTCTTCTATTGCATCGCCTTTGACCAAGTTGACTCAAAAAGGTGCCCCATTTGTATGGTTCGGCGAGTGTGAGGAGAGCTTTCAGAAGCTCAAGGCACTTCTGACCACAGCTCCAGTGTTGGTGTTACCATCAGCTACAGGTTCATACACGGTATATTGTGATGATTCCAGAGATGGGATTGGTTATGTGCTAATACAGGAGGGTAGAGTTATTGCTTATGCTTCTAGTTAGTTGAAGCCCAATGAGAAGAACTACCCTATTCATGATTTGGAGTTGGCTGCTATAGTTCATGCCTTAAAAATTTGGAGGCACTATTTATATGGCGTATCTTGTGAGGTATTCACTGATCATCGCAGTCTTCAGCATTTATTTAAACAAAAATATCTTAATTTGAGGTAGCGGAGATGGCTTGAGTTACTTAAAGACTATGATATTACCATTCTATATCATCCAGGAAAGGCTAATGTAGTGGCCGATGCGTTGAGCCGAAAGGCAGCCAGTATAGGGAGTTTGGCTTACATCCCAACTGGGGAGAGGCCTCTTGCAGTTGATGTTCAGACCTTGGCCATTCAGTTGGTGCGATTAGATATTTCTGAGCCTAGCCGGGTATTGGCTAGTGTGGTTTCTCGATCTTCCTTATATAATCGCATCAGAGAGCACCAGTATGATGATCCGCATTTGCTTGTCCTTAAGGACAGAGTTCAGCATGATAATGCCAAAGATGTGACTATTGGTGATGATGGCGTATTAAGGATGCAGGGCTGTATTTGTGTGCCCGATATTGATGGGCTTAGAGATTTGATTCTTGAGGAGGCCCACAATTCGCGGTATTCCATCCATCCGGGTGCTGCGAAGATGTATTAGGACTTGAGACAGCATTACTGGTGGAGGAGAATGAGGAAAGACATTGTGGTATATGTGGCTCGGTGTCTCAACTATCAACAGGTGAAATATGAGCATCAGAGACCGGGCGGTTTACTTCAGCAGATGATTATTCCTGAGTGGAAATGGGAGAGAGTTACTATGGATTTCGTGAGTGGCCTTCCTCGGACTTTGAAGAATTTTGATTCGATTTGGTTCGTTGTGGATAGGCTGACCAAGTCAGCGCATTTCATTCCGGTGTGTACCACATATTCTGCGGAGTGGTTGGCTAGGATCTTATTCAGGAGATTGTGCGGTTGCATGGTGTTCCAGTTACTATTATTTTGGATAGAGGTACTCAGTTCACTTCTCAATTTTGGAGGACTTTCCAGCACGAGTTGGTCACTCAGGTGGAGTTGAGTTCAGCATTTCATCCTCAGACGCACGGACAGTCCGAGCGTACTATTCAGATATTGGAGGATATGTTGCGTGCCTGCGTGATTGATTTTGGAGGTTCTTGGGTTGAATTTTTACCACTTGCAGAATTTGCCTACAAAAACAACTATCAGTCTAGTATTCAGATGGCACCGTATGAGGCCTTATATGAGAGGCGGTGTAGAACTCCAGTGGGTTGTTTTGAGCCCGGGCGACGCTAGGTTGTTGGGGACAGAAGAGTTATGCGGACTAGAAGGTCCTAGATGTGTCATTTATGGAGGGCGAGAAGGTTTTGCTGAAGGTTTCGCCGATGAAGGGTGTTATGAGGTTCGGAAAGAAAGGGAAGTTGAGTCCGCGGTTTATTGGACCATTTGAGGTACTTAGGAGGATTGGAGAGGTGGCTTACGAGCTTGCTTTGCCGCCTAGATTGTCGGGTGTTCATCCGGTATTCCATGTGTCCATGCTCCGGAAGTACATTGGGGACCCGTCTCATATTTTAGATTTCAGTACAGTACAGTTAGATGAAAATTTGACTTATAATGTGGAGCCAGTGGCTATTTTGAGTCGACAGGTTCAAAAATTGAGATCAAAAGATATAGCATCAGTGAAAGTACAGTGGAGAGGTCGGCCCGTGGAGGAGGCTACTTGGGAGACCGAGCAGGAGATGCGGAGCAGGTACCCGCACCTATTTGAAACTCCAGGTATGTTTCTTAACTCGCTCGAGGACGAGCGTTTGTTTTAGTTGGGGAGAATGTAACGACCCGAACCGTCGTTTCCTGTATTTTCGTCCCGTATTCCCCGTTAAATGCTTATTCATATTTCAATATGTGTACTTGGTGAATTTGAGTCAATTCGGACCGAGTTTTGTATGAAATGGGACAATTAGTCTCTTTAAGGAAGAATTAGTTTGGAAAAGTCAACCGGACATTGACTTGTGAGTTAGAGGGCTCGGAATTAAATTCCCATAATTCGGTTAGTTTCGGGGGATGATTTAAGGCCTAGGAGCGCAATCGGAATTAATTTTGGAGGTCCGGTGAAGAAATTAGCTCATTTTGGCGAAGTTAGTATTTTGGCGATTTCCGGTTGATAGGTGAAATTTTGATCCGACGGTCGGAATGGAATTCCGAGAATTTCTGTAGCTTCGTTATGTCATTTTGGACTTGTGTGCAAAATTTGAAGTCAATCGGACGTGATTTGATAGGTTTCGGCATCGGAAATAGAAGTTGGAAATTCTAAAGTTCATAAAACTTGGATTGGAGGTTGATTCATGATTTTAGCATTGTTTGATGTGATTTGAGGCCTCGAGCAAGTCCGTAATATATTTTGGGACTGGTTGGTATTATTGGTCGGGGTCCCGGGGGCCTCGGGTGTGTTTCGGATGCCCAACGGGTCATTTTTGGAAGATTTTTGCCGTTTTGAGCATAAATGTAATGATCTAAAGGTTCATTTTTAGTTCTAGAGATCCAAATTTGATTTCGAGACTTTCAAAATTTAAATCATGAATTATAGGACTGATCTGAAAATTTTGGTTTAATTTCATCAAGTCGCGATTGGGTTTTTGACGTAAAATGTGAGTTAATTGTTTAACGAGCGAAATGGATATTGAACTGGGCAAACGAGCTCCGAATTGAGTTTCGATTAAAGGGTTGTGTTCGTATTATTATTTTTGACTCTAGGAGCAAGAATCGTCTAATTCTGAGTTCGTATGATGGAGTTAGAGCCATTTTAGTGAAAAATGGATGTGCTGCAAATTTATTAAAAGCTGTTGTATTTTCTGCAGCAGTGAACAGTACCCGCGCGTGAACAGTAACCGCGCGGGTGAATAGTGAACAGTGACCTCACGCGCATGAACAGTGCCCGCGTGAACAGTACCGAAAATTTCTAGACAGATTTAATGTCCAGTAGTCCGAGTTTGGTCATTTTATTGACTTCCAAGCTCGGATTTTGGGCGACTTTTAGCAAGAAATCTTGGGAAATCTTGAGGTAAGTCACTTGTGATTATTTCTACTCCATAATATTGAATTATCATCGAATAATCCGACTAGATTACATGTTTTTGAGGAGTAAATTGAAGATTTTGGCCTAGGGATTTGAAAATAAGATTTGAAGATTTGAGGGGTCATTTGAACTCCGATTTTGGTAAATTTTATATGTACGGACTCGTGGCGAGATGAGGAATCCGGTGATATGACTTTCATAATTTTTCGAGAAGTGGGTTCGGGGCTCAGTTTTGCGAATTTCGTGAATTTCGATATTTTTCGAGTCTTTTCGATTGTGTTATATTCCCTTAGCCTATTGTAATGTATTCATTGTGGTTTTGACTAGAATTGACGCGCGAAGAGGTAAATTCGAGAGGCAAGGGTATAGCGGAGTAGACATTGGATCGTCTTGAGGTGAGTAATGATTTTAAATGATGTACTGAGGGTTTGAAACCCCGGATTGCACAACATACTGCTATGTTGAGATGAGACACGCGCCGTATGACGAGAGTGGGGTCATTTACTATTGGGGATTGTGACTTGGTCCATCCCAGTTGATATTTTACCGCGTAATCGATAAAGATTTATTGTTTTTCACTATGATTGGGCTTATTGCCATATTTGGGCTTCGTGCCAATTATCTGAAATCTTTTGTGAATTTACATCACTATTTTCCTCACGAATTAAAATATTATTTGAACTCAGTCCAATTGAATTATATTATTTTGTGAACTCAGCTACATTTATACTCAACTCGAGATTTAATGATATTTATAATGCTGTTGAGCTGAGCACTATTGTTTTACTGATGCCCAAGAGGCTTATGATTATTTTCTGGACTGATTGAGGCCGAGGGCCATACGTGAGGATATGTTGAGTGATGTGAGGAGGCTTTCAGGCCTCGAGTGTTATATGAGGAGGCTTTCAGGCCTCGAGTGTGATGTGTGAAGGCTTTCAGGCCTATTGATATTGCGCTTGGGCTGTAGGAGCCCCTCCGGAGTCTGTACACACCCCCAGTGAGCGCAGGGTACCCAGGTGAGTTGGGAGTGGGCCCGAGAGGCCGTTGCTTGTGTGTGGTGAGTTGGGAGTGAGCCCGAGGGGCTGATGTTGTGTGCTGGTGAGTTGGGAGTGAGCCCGAGGGGCTGATACTATACTGAGATTTACATATTGAGCCCGAGGGGCAAGCTTTTGATTTATCCTTACTGTGGAAATTATTTGTCTTTACTGTTTTAAAAGAAGAATTATCTGATACTCACTATTTTACTGTATAACTGATTTTACTGCTTGGGATAGCGCTATATTGTGCCGTTATGAGATTTCATGTTTTCAGTCGTTATTTATTTTTATTACTCACTGGGTCGGAGTACTCACATTACTCCTTGCACCATGTGTGCAGATACAGGCAGAGCTGAGTTCGCACCCGAGCGCTGATTCTTTCCAAACCAGGCGGTGACTAGGATTAATGAGGTAGCTGTTGACGTCCGCAACCCCATTTTTTCCCTTATCTTTGTTATTTATGATAATTCCAGACTTTGTAAAATATTAGTAAACTCTGTAGTAGCTCATGACTTGTGACACCCCGATTTCGGGCTGAGTTGGGAGGGTTTTCCTCGTTCTATCACGGTTATTTCGCATTTAAGATTATATTGCCCATGATATAGACTTATTCGTGCTAAGTAATTATAAAGAGATGTACTGTTTTGTTGATTGGTTGGCCTTTTCCTCACAAGAGGCGCCATCACGACCGGGTTGGGATTTTGGGTCGTGACAGTCCCTAGGCAAAAGGGACTTCAGTACGAATAATGTACCGAATATGTAAGGCAGGAAAGCATAAACAAGAACAGTAATGTAAAGAGAGATAGAGAAGATACAACCTGTAACATCTTAGTGCCTCTGGGGCTACTAACATGAAATGCATAATACATATATATACATAAACTTTTAAAAACATACGTCTCTATGGGCATCATCATTATCATATCATACCCGGCCTCAAAGAGGACTCGGTAAAATATTCCCAACCATCATAATGCTCGGTAGAATCATACCCGGCCACGTGGAGCTGGATAAACCCAACTAATCAGTGGTTGCACAATAGGTGTCGTACCTGGCTGATTATAGCGCGACTCGGTAGAGTAAAATAGATACTATATATAATGCATGCTGGACTCATGGAATCACGTTTTAATATACATGAAGGAGGTACTAATTCTTAGCTTAATCATAAAGAACAACACGAAATCTGAGGCTACTTTCCTTTGAAGAACCCTCCAAAACAACCACAAGATGAAGAACTACGATCTAGCAAGCACCACGGGATTTCTAACGTTGGATTCATGTTTTTATCTTATTTTTTCACCCTAGAATCATGAAGGAACCCTTGGAGAGAATTTAGGAACTGTTGTGGATGAGAAAAATGAGTTAAAACGACATATAAATGACTTAAATACAAGCTGAAGTTTAAATCGACTTTGTGGGTCCCATGGGAGCTGCTTGTGCAGTCTCGCGAAAACGCGAATATGTCTCTAGTCCGATGTCCTATCGACAAATGATTTAATGCATTAGAAACTAGACTCGTAGATCTTTAATTTATTTGTAGATCATCCCTTGATTACTAGTATATTGGGAGAAAAGTGCAGCTACATTTGACCTAAATTTCAGCAAATTATGAATGCAACTTGTGATGACTTTTGCCAACTTTTGTTCCACAACTCGCTTGACTTAAAAAAATAACACACGACTATCATAAGACTAAAATAACTCATAACATACTTATCATGTTAATCACCCTAGTCTCACCCCAAAAGTATATGTTATAACATTCCAAACTTGTCGACTTTCGACAAAACTTATTTTCTTCAGTTCATTTAGCTTCTAAGCTTTCCAACCCTTTTGGTACTTGTTATTCATGATCTTAAAGATTTGTAACCTCCAAGATAAAATGATGAACTTACGTTATGTACTTTCAAAAACGATCTCATTTTCCAACTTACAATAATTGGCTTACGATATATTCTTACGTACAAAAACACAGGATGTAATAGAAACCCTCTACGAATCAATGGTAATACCCTGCCAAACCAAGAAAACTCCGAATCTCAATAGCTGAAGACAGTCTGGTCCAACTCTGCACTACTTCAATGTTCTTCGGATGTACCTTGATCTCCTCGCTCGACACTACATGACCCAAAACGCCACAGAATCAAGCCAGAATTCACATTTTTAAAATTTTGCATACAACTTCTTTTCTCTCAAGGTATAGAGCACAATCCTCAGGTTCTGCTCATGATCCTCCCGGCTCTAGTAGTACACCAAGATGTCGTCAATAAACATAATGATAAATGAGTCAAGATAGGGCTGGAACACACTATTCATCAAGTTACATGAATGCTGCTTGGCTAGACCGAATGACATCACAAGGAACTCGTAATGACCATACCGAGTCCTGAACGAAGTCTTTGGAATATCTGGATCCCAAATCTTCAACTGATGATAGACTGATCGCAAATCAATATTTGAGAATACTTTGGCATCCTGTAGCTGATCAACTAGGTCATCAATGTGTGGCAATAGATACTTATTCTTCACTGTAACCTTATTCAACTGTCGATGGTCAATACACATGTGTATAAAACAATCCACCTTCATTACAAACAAGATTGGAGCACCCCAAGGTGACACACTAGGCCAAATGAAGCCTTTATCAAGCAAATCTTACAACTACTCCTTTAACTCCTTCAGCTCCGCTAAGGCCATACGATATGGTGGAATAGAAATGGGCTGAGTACCTGACAGTAAATCGATACAAAAATCGACATCCTATCGGGCGACATGCCCAAAAGATCCGCCGGAAATACATCTGGATAGTCTCTCACTACTGGAACTGACTTAAAGGTAGGAGTGTCAACATTGACATCCCTTACAAAGGCTAGATATGCATCACACCACTTCCCGACTATCCGCTGTCCCTTAAGGAAAGAAAACATCCTACTAGGAACATAACTAAATGTACCCCTCCACCCAACCGCGGGAAACCTGCCATAGCCAATGTCACCGTCTTGGTGTGATAATCAAGAATACCATGATAGTACGACAATTAGTCCATGCCTAAGATAACATCAAATCTACCATACTGAGCAACAATAGATCAACTCTGGTCTCAAAACCACCAAGAACAACTAAACACAACTGATACACACGGTCAACAACAATAGAATACCCCATAGGCGTGGACACATGACTGGAGAACTCAAAGAATCACGGGATATACCCAAAAATAGAGCAAAGTAAGATGATAAATAGGAATAGTGGAGCCTGGATCAAATAAGATTGATGCATCTACATGACAAACAGGAACAATACCTACGATAACTAAGTTGGATGAAACTACCTCCGTCCTAGTTAGAATAGCATAACATCTGGCCTAGCCTCCCCCTTTAGAGAAACCCCAACATGCCCGACCTCCACCTCTGGCTAGCTGTGCAGGTGGAGCGGCAACTGGTGCGGTAACCACAACCTGAGAAGCCTGAGGACCCTATGGAATACGTGGAGCCAGAATAAGCTGTGGAGGAGCACCCCTACTGAGTCTGGGCAGTTCCTCACCATATGATGAGCGTCAACACACTCAAAACAAGCTCTCGGAGGACATGGCTACTAAAACTAGCTTGGTCCTGGTCGGCTGGACTGACCACTGAAAGCACCCCGTGCAGCAGGTGCACTAGATGGTAGCGGTGCATAATGGGCAACCTGAGACCTGGGAGTAGCCAGAATACCACTGGAAGTTGGAAGTGATGAATGAACAGGACGATTCACATGGCTTCCACCATGACGGGCAGCAACTGGGGCACGAGCACCACTATATGTGCAAGAATCTCGAGGCCTCTTGGCCTCCCACTCCTCTCTCTCCCGGCCCCACATACCCTCCTATCTTCGAGCAATATCCACCACCTACTAGTATAGGACATCACTCTCCAAATCTTGAGCCATGCATAATCTAATATCATGGTTGAACCCATCGATAAATAAATGGACTCGCTCTCTGACTGTAGAGACTAAAGATTGTGCATGTATGGACAACTCACTGAAACTGACAGCATACTCCGACACGGTCATCACGAAGGCTCTGGGGAACAAACTCTCTCATTAACATCTCTGAGAACTCATACCATATGAGTGAAGCTGCATTGGCCAGGCTACCCAACTCGTACACTTGCCTACACTGATAAGCAACTCCCTTAAGCTAGAACGTAGTGAAAACAACCCTACTCGACTCCACAATACCCATAGTATGGAGGATATAGTGGCACTCCTTAAGAAAACCATGTGCATCCTATGAAGCTAATCCGCTGAAAGTAGGGGGTGGTACTTCTGGTATCTCTCGAGACTGAGCTGCTCCCCCTCAGATGATGCTGCCCTAACTTCGGGCCAAATTGGAACTACCGGCTGCACTGGTGTGATCTCTAGGACCTAGTCAACCTAGACCCACTGCTCTAGGGTACAGGCTGCGAGTGTCTGTGCTCCTCCCCCAGCCTGGGATATTGCCGGTGCAAGTGGAATCAACATTTCCTAAGCTAGAGTACCAAACAAGGTCAAGAACTAGGCGAGACTCTCCTGAAGTGTAGGGGTAGAACAGGCATCTCAGGTGTCTGCCCTCCAACTGGAGCTACTGGTGGCTCTTCTCTAGCAGCTTGGGCAGGTGCTCTAGCTGCACCACATGGTCGTCCTCAGCCTCTTCCCCCGGCCCCAACCGCTCATAGCTCTAACAGGGGGCGTGGGTGTCGGATCATCAGATACATCTATACGTGTCCTCACCATCTGTGAGAGGATAGCAAGATAGAGATTTAGAATTTCGTAGTCAAGAAATTCGCACGATAAGGGATCAAAGAGTTGAATATTTTCCTAACAGTTCTATAGCCTTCCAAAGATAAGTACAGATTTCTCTGTACCGATCTGCAAGACTCTATTGAACCTGCTTGTGACTCATAATACCTATGAACCTAACACTTTGATACCAACTTGTCACGACCCTAATTTTCCTCTATAGGATGTCGCGATGGCACCTAGTCTCTAAGACTAGGTAAGCCTAACATACATGCAGAATATGCAGAAATAACGAATAAGCTCTCAAATCATCAACAACTATTAAACTCTACAACTCAGCATATACAAACTTCCCAAAATCTTGTGATAACAAGTAACAAGCTCTACGAATAATCACTGTCCGTCCCTATACAACAATGTTTATAAAAGAAAAGAAAATGAAGTAGACTAGATAGAGGGTGACTCCGAGGCCTGCAGATGTCGGCAGGTATACCTTGAAGTCTCTGAAGCTGAGCTCGTCTCACTAGTGCCTGGATTGGTAGGAGGTACATGGATCTACACAAAAAGATGTAGCATGAGTACACCACAACGGTACCTAGTAAATGCCAAGACTAACCTAGGTAGAGTAGTGACGAGGTTAGGTAAAGGCCCCACTGGAATAAATAAGAAACTAAACGAGTAATTAATAGTGTAATAATAATGACAATGGAAATGAAACAAGTAAGAAATATACCAAGATTGGATACACTAAAATAAGGCAATTAATGCATTATGAAAGAAAACAAGAAATGTTATCCCAAGGAAACAAAGCAACCAAAACACAAGTGAAGTAATAGAAAAATATCAACAAGAGTCACAACCGAGGTACTGCCTCGTAGTCTCAAATCACAAATAATTAATCATCTTTCCTTATATCACCACAGGAGCCTTGCATTTAGTTTTGAAAATCATTTTCCCAAAATAGATTCTCGCGTTTTAGCCCACCTTATAACACCCCTTGGCTTCAAGTAGTTCCCTTACTAGTAACACGCGTATCAATCCCACCTTATCTCACCGCATATGTTTCAAACCTAAATCCTTATACCACCGCATGCATATCAATAGCAAAACGTAACAAAAATCGCACGTCAAGTGCCCAATATCACAATTTGCCAAAGAAGTCAACAACAAGGGTGTTTCCACAATAAATAGCTCGTGACTCAACCATAATATGCACAAGAGTCTCACAATAATAACCAGAACTGAATAACTCAACAAGAATAATATTTCACAACTTTACAAATTTGACTCAATGTGAATCATGACCTTTATAACTCAATACCAATTTCAACAACAAGATATTCTAAGAATAACAACTTCAAGTAAAGAACTCAACGGTTAAATAATGAATAAGGAATAGAGGAAACAATACTTCAGCTAAACATGTAAAGACAATTAACTAGTAAGAGATAAGACAAGTAGAGCATGTGAAGATAGACTAATGAGGATGAATATAACGTGTTAAGGTAACTCAATTAAGGCATAAAAGTAATCCATATAGCTAAAACCGGTCAATTTCTATATTTAGCCCGTGTACACACTCGTCACCTTGAGTACACGACTTTCACATATCACAATTAACCAACATTAATCCTAAGGGGTAATTCTCTTACACAAGGTTAGGCATGACACTTACCTCAAAATATGCTAGCTCAATCCACTAGTAAGACTTTTCCTCGATTATCCAACTCCAAACGGCTCGAATCTAACCAAATTAACTCTATTCCATAAATATAAACTATAGGAAACTATTCCAAACAATAAATTTACGATCTTTAAAAAGAAACAAAAAGTCAACTCAAAAGGTAAACCCGGGCCCGCGTCTTGGAACCCGACCAAAATTGCGAAGTTCGAACACCCATTCGATAACGAGTTCAACTACATGAGAATTACTCAAATCCAACCACAAATCGCATTTCAAATCCCAAAAATTCAGCCTAAGAATTTTTCACCAAATTTTCAACTCAAATAACTAATTAAATGATGAAAATAACAATGGATTCATGTAATATAGCCAAAATCGAGTTAGAATCACTTACCCAATAATTTCTTTAAAAAATTCTTGAAATATTGCCACAAACCGAGCTCTCTAGGTCCATAAAATAAAAACAAAATAAAACCCACGAAGCCCTATATTTCTGCCCAGTGAAATCGCATCTGCGACGCTACACCCATTGAAGGTGTGGTTCTAACTTAAGCCATGACTTTCTTCTTCTGTGGAAAAACATGCTTCTGCGCACGCGCTTTTGCAGATGATGTCCGCTTTTGCGATCCCAGGCCTTCCTGGCCATATCCGCTTACGCGATGCATTCCTCGCATCGGCGAGTCCGCTTCTGCGAATAAACGACTGCACCTACGCTCACAACTGACAAATCCAATTCTCGCTTCTGTGGCGTGATAGTCGCTTCTGCGGTTCCGCACCTGCAGCCCAAATGCGCAGGTGCGATCGCACCAGACACAACAGAGATTCAGCAGTGTATAATGTCCAAAATTATTCCGAATTCAATCCGAATCACACCCATGGACCCCGAAACCCCATTCGAATATACCAATAAGTTCTAAAATACATAAAGGACCTACTCGAGACTAAAAATCGCATCAAACAACATCAATTCTATAAATCGTAACCCAATTCAAGCCTATTGAAACTATGAACTTCCAAATTCCAAAACTAATGCCGATTCATAACAAAATAAATCTGATTGACTTCAAATTTTGCATACAAGTCATAAATGATATGACGGACCTATTCTATCTTTCGGAATTAGAATTCGACCCTGATATCAATAAAGTCAACTCCTGGTCAAACTTCTCAACCTTCCAAACCTACAACTTTCTACTTTTGCCAATTCAAGCTGAAACGACCTACGGACCTCCAAATCAACATCTGGATACGCTCCTAAGTCCAAAATTATCATACAAAGCTACTGAAATCGTCAAAACTCCATTACGGAGTCGTCTACACAAAAATCAAACTACGAGTCAACTCTTTCAACCTAAACCTCTAACTTAGGGACTATGTGTCCCATTTCACTCCAAAACTCATCCGAAACCAAAACCAAACACCCCCGACAATTCATATAACCATAATACAACATAGAGGAGGTAATAAATAGGGGATCGAGGCCAAAATACTCAAAATGACCCACCAGGTTATTACATTTACTTAATTAATAGATTAGCAATCATTAATTATTAATCCTATAACAAGTTACACTGCATGATTTTTAAACAACCTGAAGATAGGAGTGGGCATATAATCCAAAATATCGAATTTCGAACCAGATCGAATTAATTCAGTATTTGGTATTAGTTTATTCGTTATTTTGTATAATTCGGTATCAATTTTTCAGTTATTCAGTATTTCGGTACGGTCCTCGATAAGTATATCGAAATATCGAATTATTTGATAGATGAGTGTACTCAAGCAAAACACTAAGCATGTGATGAATACAATTTTCTATTTTTCTTGACAAAACAAAGACTTGAACCTCTACTCCTCCTCCAATAAATGGAACCTAATCAATGAGCAATATATCCAATTACAAGGAGAAAATCTCAAGCTTTGAGAATTTTCTAACTATTATTCCAAATTCTCATAGATTTTACGTCTTAGGCTTCATATGTTTCATTCCGACAGTTAGGGGAAGTTAAAAGGAGAAAGCAACCTATTTCAAGTATTGCAAAGTGCAAATTGTTCCATAAGGATTATAACAGTGCTTCCTATTTCAAGTGTTGGTGTTGAAAATGTTTTAAGCAAAAAAAATGAAAAGTTGAAAACTATTATGGCCAGCTATGTTTAATGTTTTATACTAATGCAAAAATTATTTCAATTTAGTTTGGTTGGCTACCATAACCGTGGCGAACCAAACAAGAAATACCGAACCATACCTAACTACTTTGGTACGGTATTTGGTATGCATAATTAATTTACTGAATATCGAAGTACCGAACCATAGTTCTTAATAACGTACAGAAGTATCGAATGCCCACCCCTACCAGAAGTATAATTATTTTTAAGCTATCAACATGTAAAACTTAAAATCAACCTTAATTGGCAAAAAATTGACTCCTGATTGCCATGGGGAACCTTGATATATGTTGCTGGTAAAAGGGAGCGTGATGAAAATATCCTATTTTGGGGGCACTATTTAAGCTGTATTCTAAGTTTAATTTTTTCCAATAATTTTATCCACGTTGGACACAACTTCAAACGTATTTTATTGAGGTATCACAATCAGCGTCTAAAGTTACAAATTTTTAATTTATTTATACTTAATAATTTGCAATGAATGTTTTAAAAATATTTTCAATCAATAATACCTATCTTTAAGAAATTAATGTTATAATTATAATTACAAATATACCATGCTTACTATTTCAAGATTATTAAAATAATTTCTATATACATAGACTTTATAATTAATTTAATGAATTACTCCTTAATTTTTAATTAATTAGATTACTGTGTTAATAATTTGAAATTAGTGTTACAATTTATAAAATAAGGAATTTTATAAATAATAATTACAATAATCAGTAGTATATTTGTGTCACGACCCAATTCCTCGAACTCGGTCGTGATGGCGCCTCTCGTGAAGACAAGGCCAGCCAGATCAAAACAGGCCACCTCTTTTAAACAGTTAAATACCATAAGTAGTTCTAAAACGTGATATAATAACCATAATTTGCGGAATTAACGATAACAACAGTAGAAACCATCCCGACACAGCCCAAACCGGGGTATCACAAGTCATGAGCAACTAATAGTTTCGGATACCAGTCTACTAGATACGAAATCCGTTACAGAAGTTCAAGAACACGAAAATAGTAAGATAAGGGAGGCACGGGGGCTGCAGACGCTAAAAACTACCTCGTAGTCTCCGAAAACACTGCCTGGACTAGGAGGATCAGCACTCTGGAGCGGACTAGCAATGCCTGAATCTGCACACACGGTGTAGGGAGTAATGTGAGTACTCCGGATCAGTGAGTTATAATCATAAATAATGGCTGAAAGCAAGAAAACACGTAAAGGCACAAAGCAATTCTATATCAAGCAGTAAAATCACTTAAGGCGGTAAATCCATGAAGAAATCAAATGAAGTTCCTTTAAACCAAGTAAAACAGGTAATTTAGCAGGTGAATAACAAGTAGAAATCCGCCCCTCGGGCACAATAACAATCACTCAGAACAGTATCAGCCCCTCGGGCTCACTCTCAATACAGTATCAGTCCCTCGGGCTCACTCTCAAATCATGATGGGTACCCGCGCTCACTGTGGGGGTGCAGACTCCGGAGGGGCCCCTTATGGCCCAAACGCAATATCAAGCCATCTCGTGGCAATAAAAAGTATCGCAGGCCCTCGGCTACAAATCCCACAATATCTTTCTTCATTCTTCTCCACCAATAGTGCTGCCTCAAATCCTGGTACATCTTCGCGGCACCCAGATGAATAAAATACCGCGAGCTATGGGCCTCCTCCAGAATCAACTCTCTCAGCCCATCCACATTGGGCACACAAACAACACCCCATCATCACCGATGGTCACATCTCTGGCATCATCATGCTGAACTCTGTCTTTAAGGACAAGCAAATGCAGGTCATCACACTAGCTCTTTGATGCGATCAAATAAGGAAGACCAAGAAACCACGCAAGCCAACACCCGACTGGGCTCCGAAATATCCAACCTTACGAACCGATTGGCCAAGGCCTGAACATTAACTGCAAGGGATCACTCCCCAACTGAAATATATGACAAACTCCCCATACTCGCTGCCTTTCAGTTCGAAGCATCGGCCATCACATTGGCCTTTCTCGGATGGTACAATATAGTGATATCATAATCCTTAAGCAACTCCAACCATCTCCGCTTCCTCAAATTAAGATCCTTTTGTTTGAACAAATGCTGAAGACTGCGATGATCAGTGAACACCTTACAAGATACGCCATACAAGTAATGCCTCCAAATTTTCAATGCATGAACTATGGCAGCCAACACCAAATCATGAACGGGGTAGTTCTTCTCATGGGGCTTTAACTGACAAGAAGCATAGGCAATAACCCTACCCTCCTGCATCAATACACAACCAATCCCAACTATTGAAGCATCACAATACACGGTATATGAACCTGAAGCTGATGGCAAGACCAATACTGGAGCTGTAGTCAAAGCCGCCTTGAGCTTCTAAAAGCTCTCCTCACACTCGTCCGACCACATGAATGGAACACCCTTCTAAGTCAATTTGGTCAAGGGCAATGCGATATATGAGAATCCCTGAACAAACCGGCGATAATAGCCTGCCAACCCAAGAAATCTATGAATCTCTGTGGCTGAGGACGGTCTAAGCCAACTCTAAACCACCTCAATCTTCTTTGGATCAACCAGAATACCCTCGCTGGACACCACGTGTCCCAAGAAAGCAACTGAACTGAGCCAAAACTCACACTTGGAGAATTTTGCATAAAGCTTTTCTCCCTCAATCTCTGCAATACAACTCGTAAATGCTCCATGTGCTCCTCCTGACTACGCGAGTACACTAGAATATCATCAATGAATACAATAATGAACGAATTCAGATAAGGCCGAAATACACTGTTCATTAAATGCATGAACATTGCTAGGGCATTCGTCAGCCTGAAGGACATGACAAGAAACTCATAATGACCATATCTGGTCCTGAAAGAAATCTTATGAATATCTGAATCCTTGATCTTCAACTGGTGATAGCCCGAACGGAGATCAATCTTGGAGAACACTTTCGCTCCTTGAAGCTGGTCAAATAAATCATCAATGCGAGGCAAGGGATATTTGTTCTTAATTGTTACCTTGTTAAATTGCCTATAATCGATGCACATTCTCATTGTGCCATCCTTCCTCTTCACAAACAAAACCGGCGCACCCCAAGGTGACACACTAGGCCGAATGAACCCCTTATCTAGGAGTTCCTGAAGCTGCTCCTTCAATTCTTTCAACTATGTTGGTGCCATACGATACATCAAAATAGAAATGGGCTGAGTGCCCAGCACCAGGTCAATACCAAAATCAATATCCCTATCCGGTGACATGCCCAGCAGGTCTGCAAGAAAAACATTGGGAAAATCCCTCACAACTGGGACATAATCAATACTAGGAGTCTCAGCTCCAACATCCCTCACAAACGCTAGATATGAAAGGCAAACTTTCCCAACCAGACGATGGGCCTTCAAGAAAGAGATCACTCTACTAGGAACATAATCAGTCACACCACGCCACTCGATCCGCGGTACACCCGGCATAGCCAAAGTGATGGTCTTATCATGACAGTCTAGAATAGCACGACACGGAGATAACCAAAATGACATCGAAATCCACCATGCTCAATAGTAGTAGATCTACTCGGGTCTCCAGACCCCCAATAGTCACCACACATGACTGGTACACACGGTCTACAATAACAGTATCGCCCACCGGGGTAGATACATGAATAGGTAAAGAAAGAAACTCACGGGGCATACCCAAATAACGAGCAAAATATGATTACACATAAAGAAAAGGTGGAACTAGGATCAAATAATACAGAGGCATCTCTGTGGCAGACTGAAACAATACATGTGATAATAGCATCAGAAGCAATAGCATCGCGTTTGCCTGGGAGTGTATAGAAATGAGCCTGGCCACCACCTGATCGACCTCCCCCTCTGGGGCAACCCTTGGCTGCCTGACCTCCACCCCTAGCTAGCTGGGCGGGTGGTGAAGTAACTGGAGCAAAAGTAGAGGGATGACCCCTCTGCTGGGACGAACTAGCAACATGAAGAGGACACTACCTCCACACATGCCCAAACTCTCCACACTCAAAACAACTCCCAGGTGCTAGAGAAAGGGACTGAAGGGAACCACTCCTACCGGAGTGACCTGACGCACTCGGCATAGAAGAACCCTGAGCTAACGGGGTACGAGATGAATTTTGAGTTGGGAGGGCGCTGAGTGATAGCTGGCCCTGCTGAGTACCGTGATAACCATGACCTGAAGATGCCCCACGATAACCGGGGCAGGCTGACTGAGTAGACCTGAATGAACAGCCTCTGCTGTGCTGAAACTGGGCCCTCGAAGGAGCACCACTATAACTTCCTGATCCTAGAGGCCTTTTGGCCTCCCTCTCCTCTTGATCCTGACGGCGAACCGTCTTAATCTCGCGAGCGATATCAACCACCTCCTCGAACGTAGCACCCAACACTCTCTCTGGTCATAAGAATGCGGCGATAATAGTTAAGGTCATCAACAAATCTCCCGATCCTCTCACGATCTATCAGAACCATTCAAACAACTTGACAAGCCAACTCAGAAAACCTCGACTTATACTGTGACATAGTCATATCCCCCTGCTTCAGCCACTCAAACCTTCTATGCAGCTCCTCTCTACGGGACAACAGTACATACTTCTCCAAGAAGAGAGTGGAGAACTTCTACCAAGTAAGGGGCGCTGCTCTAACTGGCCTACGCCTCTCACATGCCTCCCACCAAGTGTAGACAGCCCCAGAAAACTAAAAGGTAGTAAATGCCAGACCACTAGACTCAAGAATCCCTGTTGTACGGCGCAGGCACTTATCCAAGAAACCTTGGGCATCCTTGCCCTCTGCTCCGCTAAATGTCGGAGGCTGGAGTAAACCAAACCTCTCAAAACGACGCTTCTCATCATCCGGCATAACTGGCACAAACAACTCCTGAGCTGGTTCAACCAGCTAGGCTGGAGGTGCCCCCGGCGTCTGAAGTCCCTGCACTACCTACTCAGGTGTGCAAGCAGCGGGGGTCTGATTGCCTCCCTCGGCCTGTGAAGTAGCTGCTACTGTGGTGGCTGAAACTGCCTGAGCCAAGCCAGTGCAAACTAATAAGATCTGTGCCAAGGCCTCCTAAAGACCCGAAATCACGATGGGCATAGCTGGTGCCTGAACTGGTGCTACTGGAGCATCCATAGCTGGAGTCTAATGCAGAGCTAGGGCAGCTGGTGGATCTACAGGTGCTGCCCTTGCTGCTCTGCCCCGACCACGACCGCGTCCAAGTCCTCTAGTGGTCTCAGCTGGTGGCACTAGTGGTCATCCACCTCGTCCGGTAGCTCGTGTCCTCACTATCTGTGAGATAATGGAATAACAGAAGTTTACCACTTGGACCAACAAGTTCGCACGACAAGAATTTTAAGAATATGAAGTTTTTTTTAAAGGTTCTGCAGCCTCTCAAGGATAAATACAGACTTTTCTGTACCGATCCGCGAGACTCTACTAAACCTGCTCATGACTCGTGAGACCTATATAACCTAGGCTATGATACCAACTTATTACGACCCAATTCCCCGAACCCGGTCGTGATGGCGCCACTCGTGAAGACAAGGCCAGCCAGATCAAAACAGACCACCTCTTTTAAATAGTTAAATACCATAAGTAGTTCTAAAACGTGATATAATAACCATAATTTGCGGAATTAATGATAACAATAGTAGAAACCATCCCGACACAGCCTAAATCAGGGTGTCACAAGTCATGAGCAACTAATAGTTCCGGATACTAGTCTACTAGATACGAAATCCATTACAGAAGTTCAAGAACATGAAAATAGCAAGATAAGGGAGGCACTGGGGCTGCGGACACCAAAAGCTACCTCGTAGTCTCCGAAAACACTGTCTGGACTGGGAGGATTAGCACTCAGAAGCGGACTCTACGATGCCTGTATCTACACACACGGTGCAGGGAGCAATGTGAGTACTCCGGCTCAGTGAGTAATAATCATAAATAATGGTTGAAAGCAAGAAAACACGTAAAGGCACAAAGCAAATCTATATCAAGCAGTAAAATCACTTAAGGCAGTTAATCCATGAAGAAATCAAATTAAGTTCCTTTAAACCAAGTAAAATAGGTAATTTAGCAGGTGAATAACAAGTAGAAATTCGCCCCTCGGGCGCAGTAACAATCACTCAGAACCGTATCAGCCCCTCGAGCTCACTCTTGGTACAATATCAGCCTCTCAGGCTCACTCTCAGTATAGTATCAGCCCCTCGGGCTCACTCTCAAATCATGATGGGTACCCGCGCTCAATATGGGGATGTAGACTCTGGAGGGGCCCCTTACGGCCCAAGCGCAATATCAAGCCATCTTGTGGCAATAAAAAGTATCTCCGGCCCTCGGTCTCATATCACTCAGCATATCCTCACATATGGCCCTCCGCCTCACTCAGTCCGAAAATCATCACAAGCCCCTCGGGCATTAGTAAAACAGTAGTTCCCAGCCCAAAACATCATTAAGAAATATCATTTAAGTTCAAATACGAATAAAAGTGCTTGAGTTTGTAAAATAGTAAATATCAACAGGACCGAGTTCAAGTAATAAGTCAAACAGTGAAGAATTAGTGATAAAAATCACCGGAGGGTTCAAATAGTTGGCACAAAGCCCAAATATGGCAATCAGCCCAAATCATGACGATAACAAATAAGTTTCAGTCAAATATGCAGTATAATCATCAATCGGGATGGACAAAGTCACAATCCCCAGTAGTAAAAGACCTCACGCTCATCACCCAGTGCGTGTCTCACCTCAATATAGCACTACGATATGCAATCCGTGGTTTCAAACCCTCAGGACATCATTTACAACCATTACTCACCTCGAACCTGCTAATTCTCTAGCTCGCGACGCCTTTGCCCCTCGAATTGGCCTCCACGCGCGTCGAATCTATCCAAAATCAGAACAAATATGTCACAATATGCTAAGGGAACAAAGCCCAAGCGAAAACAATCGAATTATCATAAAATTCCAAAAATTGGTCAAACCCGACCCCAGGGCCTACATCTCGAAATTTGACAAAATCCACAAAACTAGAATCCTTATACTCTTACGAGTCTATCCATACAAAAATTATCCAATTCTGATACCATTTGGTCACTCAAATCATCATTTTACATTTTTGAAAGATTTTACAATTTTCTTCCCAAATTCCATCCCAAATCACGAATTAAATGATGAATTCAATGATAGATTAATGTACTCTAGCCAAATCTGAGTTAGAATCACTTACCCGATGAATTTCTTGAAAAACCTTCGAAAAATTGCCAAAATCCGAGCTCTCTAGGTCAAAATATCAAATAAAACCCAAAACCTCGTATTTATAGAGTACCCCACAGATTTCCACCTCCGCGGGCCGCACAAAATCGACCGCGGTATGCACAAAAACGACTGCGGGCGCACAGTCTTTCCTCGACAGTGATAGGCTTTAGTATTTTGTCCATAACTTCTACAGATGACCAAATTGCGATATCTTTACCTTTCTGGAAACTAGACACGAAGGGATACACCTTTAGTTTTTGGATCATCTCAAAATTTCTTGTAGATCAAAAGATATGAGCTTCCGAAGTAGGACCAGCGGAATGTTCTTCACCGCGGCCGCACGCCATTTTGTGCGGTCCGCACAACACCTATCGCGGCCGCACTTCATTTTGTGCGGTTTGCACAGTACATACCGCGGCCGCACTTCTTTTTGTACAGACCGCGCGGGTGAGTTCCGAGGCCTGCAACCCTTCTGGACCTGCTACAGTTGTGATTTTCGGCCTAAAACATCTCGTAACCTACCCGAAACTCCCGGAACTTCAAACCAATTGTACCAACACATCCCATGACATCGTTCAAACTTGTTTAAAACTTCGGAATGCTCACAACAACATCAATCACCAATTTAGCATAGGATTCAAGCCTAAGAACTCCAAGAACTCTTACATTATGCTTTCGATTAAAAAGTCTATCAAATCTCATCCGAATGACCTAAAATTTTGCACACACATCCCAAATGACACAACAAAGCTACTATCACTCTGGGAATTCCATTCTGACCCCTATATCAAAATCTCGCCTATCAACCAGAACCGCCAAAATATCAACTTCTCCAATTTAAGCCTAAATCTTCTTTACAACTCCAAAACCCATTCCGATCGCGCTCCTAAGTCACAAATCACCTCCCGAAGCTAGCCGAACCATCGAAACTCACTTCCGAGCCTTCTAAACACATAAGTTAACATCTAGTTGACTTTTCCAACTTAAGCCTTCTTAAAAGAGACTAAGTGTCTCATTTCTTACCAAATCCTCTCCGAACTTGAACTAATCAACCCGATCACATAAAACATGGATAACGAGGCGTAAAGAAGCTGAAATAGGGGAAAACAGAGCGATAACTCATGAGACGACTGGCCGAGTCGTCACAATTTGATAATTATAATTTTACTACATTTTATTGAAAAAATAATTAAGTTTATTTAATTTAATTTCAAAAGGGGTTAAAAGGCTAAAAGACTATAATTGCAATTCTTAATGAAACATGGGTTGGTTACCAATTAATTTAATTTTGGCCCAAATGACCAAGCCCAATCCAAAATACCCAGTCTAAACAACCCCTTCATTCCCTGTTGGCAATTCGTCTAAGCCTTTGAGAACCAATCAAACTTTGCCACGTCGATGCTCTCAATGCACTCACACAAGAAGCACATATCCATCTAATCCATTTATCTATTTAATCAACACCCCATATTTTATCTTATTTTTTCTTTAATTTTAACGTTGGCTAGATCCAATCTCTGCTGTTAAACACAAAGATCCGACGACCCTTATATTTCCTCATTAATAACATTTTAACCCCAAAATATTAGGACTGTTGATCTAAATAATCAATGGCCTAGATCCTATTCTCCTATAATAAACCTAGAGACGACCACCCATATCTCCCAAATCCTAATCATTTCCCCACAAGCCTGGACGCCTCCCTTTCCCCTTTCTCTCCCTTTTCTCTCAACCTCACAGGCTCAAATCAATCAGATACGTTGCACCAATTCATGCAAGGTCATGAATCTATATGGAAATCATCCCTCCTGTCTCCTATGTCCGCGATTCTCGCTGAATCTTTCTTGTTTCGCCGATAAAATTAAAAATCCCCCAATTCGAACCCTAGACCACAGAATGAAACATTAAATCCCTTTATTTCTCTTATGCTCCATCAAATAGGAACATACATGAGGTTTTCTCAGTGTTTCATCATTTTATTCGATGTACAGAGGTCAAACGCAGTGACCACTCGATATTAGAGTCTTAGCCAATGGATTTGGCTTATCAACGATCGTTCCTAATCTTCATACACCCAGGTAAACTCTTCATTGATTCTCCCTCTGATCTTTCTGGTTTTACCCGATTATGCTCACATCATCAACTCATCGTCACTTTTTAGTCACAGTTTGAATCTGCTAAAACCCTAAGTTGTTAAACAACACTATAAAAAATAGGGTGTTCAATGCTCTCACCTAACGAATCACCGACAATACCTAACAATCTAAAAGAATTAATTGCAAACACAGTAGTGTGTAGAGTTTTTCGATTGAGGCTAAGTCTTTGCTCGATTTCTGCTTCCTCTCTTTTACTTAGTTCTGAGTTACTGGTTGGAGTCTGAGTCTTAGACTTCTAAGCGGCTAAGCTGAGCTCTTTGATTGGTTTTCCGCCTTAAAGGAGGTCAGTAAAACCTCAACCCTACCCTTCCCTTATTTTATTTGAATTGTTGAGCCTGATTTGTTCTGTTATCTTTACTCAGTAATGATAGTGATAATATGCTATAGTTGACTGTTTTTCGTATGTTTGTCAATGACATATGGTTTATAAATTGGTTTTGGATCATGAGTTCCTAAAATTGTTGGAATAGAACTATGTGTTGATCTTAATAAACATCTGATGATAAATATCTACTAGTTAACTTTGAAAACAACTAAAGAACTTCTTAAATGTTCCTGATATCTAGTTTCAGACCTCCTTGATGTTCTATTAATACTACTATAATTGTTATGCTAATCTGCCTTGAGAGTTATTTGCATTTCATAAATGGTTTGCTTAATAACCTAGACTTTAACAAAGTGTGAACTTATTTAGTGGTGGAAACTAGATTGTCATCTTAGTTTATATACACTAGCTCATGAATTTTAAACCGGTTTTATCTCCCCTACATTCCTTTCTGGTTCTGTTGATTCTTAAAAGTTTATTAATCATCTGATTGAACTCATGACTGTTTGAACATATTATGTCAGCATGCCCTAAGCTAGTTGTCTCTTTGTGTCACTTTTACGTATATTTTGAGATTGCTATACACTTAACTTAAGTTATGAGGTGTGGGTAAGATGTATTCATGTTCTGATGTTACATTTGTTGAGCTAAAGTGCAGCAATTAGGTTTCACTATAACTGAAATCCCATACTTAACCTGCTTAACAAACTCCCCAATGTAATGATACCTCTACCCTTTATTTGGAAACGCATAGTGAAACTGTTAGCTTGATTCTATAATGATAAAAATTTCATTTTGAAATAGTATAACCCACGCAAAATGTCCCCTATGTGTGTCCTTGTAATCCTACACTCATCTTGTTCTTCAAGTGGGGGAGGATGTAACAATCCAATCTGTTGTTTTGAGCATTTGCACTTCTCTCGGTAGTTTGAGGGCATGAATAGCTCTGTATGATGTATTATGACTTGTGTGTATTATCGGTTTTGGTTTCAGGTCATTCGAAATTGATTTGGAAGTATGAATTTCAGGATTCAAGCTTTAAGTTGGAGGAGTTGTCAAGTTTAATTTTTTAGTATTCGACCACGTATTGGAGTTTTGATGGTTCCATTAGGTGTGTATGGTGATTTTGGACTTGGGTGTATGCCCGGATTTGCATTTGGATGTTTCTAGAAGGTTTCTGCGCTAATTGGCAAAAGTTAGAAATTTGATGGTTTGGAAAGTTTATAAGTTTGATCTAGAGTTGAAGTTGATTATATCGAATTCGGATTGTGGTTCCGAGAATTGGAATAGCTTCTTTATATCATTTGGGATTTGTGTGAAAAATTTGAGTTCATTCGGAGTTGATTTGATATATTTCGGTGCGATTTTAGGAAGTTGAAGATTCAAAGATCGTTAAGTTCGATTTGAGGTGTGATTCATCGTTTCGATGTTGTTATGTGTGATTGGAGGCATCGAGTAAGTTCATATTGTGTTTTAGGACTTGTTGGTATGTTTGAACAAGTTTGGGCATTTAGACATTTTGATGATGTTCTGGAGCAAGTGAAGTGCGGAGGGAAGATTTTGGAGTGCTTAGGCAAAGCCTCATGTGCGGCCGAAAATTCCCAGAGTGCAGGGGAAGAGAAAAATGTGCGGAGCGCAGAAGGGGGAAATATGTAGGTTGATAGTCTAATTTCGAAAGCTTATATCTTTTAATGTATATAGAATTTGGAGATGATCCAAACATGAAAGTTGTATCCCTTTGAGTCTAGTTTCCAAAAAGGTAAACCATTTATCATTTGGATATATTTAGAGAAAGTTATGGCCAATTTACTAAATCCTAGTAGTTCATTCACTACTAAAGTGCGACCATACAATTTGGATCACGGTTGCGGAACTTGGAATTTGCGGAACACAAAAAAACATATGCGGTGAGCACTTTGGGAGATCAAGTGTGGTACTATATAAATGTTGTTTTCATCCCATTTTTCATTGGTGGACCTAGAGATCTCGGTTTGTGGCGATGTTTCGTGAGTTATTCAAGGAATTGATTGGGGTAAGTTATTCTTACTAGGATTTTGTTAAATTACATTAATATATCCATGATTTTATCATTTAATTTGTGATTTGGGTTGAAAATTTGGGAAAAATTGAGAAAACGTCTAAGGCCGAATATTGGGGATTTGAGCGAGATTTCAGTATCAGATTTGAGTAATTTTGGTATGGTTGGACTCATGTGTTTGGATTTTGTAACATTAACGGATTCTGAAACATGGGCCCGGGGGTTGTCTTTTTTACTTTTGATTAAGAACTTAGCATTTTCATATGGAATTGATTCTTGTAGCTTGAGTTCATCGTATCGAATTGGTTGTGGCTAGATTCGAGGCATTCAGACGCTGTTTCGCGAGGCAAGGGCTTGTTGGAGTAGAATTTGGCACGGTTTGAGGTAAGTAACATTTCTAAACTTGGTGCTAAGGGTATGAAACCCCGAATTATGTGTTATGTGATTGATGTTGAGGTGTTGCGCATGCTAGGTGATGGGCGTGTGGGGTTGCACTATGTGAATTATGATTTAGTCGATTCCATGGAACTGTGTAGCTATCTTATCTGAACTTTTTTTATTGTACTCTATGTGTTAAAGCACTTGAGTTGTAATTTATGCTAGACATCATATTTAGGCTATATGCTGGTACTATTGGAACCCACAGTGGTTGTTCTTTGCTGTTGAGTTATTTGCTTAATTGCAATTATGTGCTCAGTCACATTCATCATTACATATCATATCTTAGTCTCTGTTATCGTATATTACATCTCGTATCATTGATTAGGGCTGCTTAGCATGAGTATTGTGAGCTTGAGATACCAGAGAGATTGATGACTCAGTGAGGCCATTGGCCTATTGTGAATGATATTTATGGGAACGGGCTGCACGTCACAACAAGCTTTATTGATTAATGCCTGGATATGGCTTATTATAGCCCTTGGGCTGGATCGACCCCTCTGGATTCTGCACATCCACAATGGGCACAATTGCTATGGATTTTTTGGGTTGGATCTGCCCTGGATTCATTTGCATTGGGCTGGATCTACCCTGGATTTACTTATACTTGGGCTGGATCTGCCCTTTACAATACAGAGTAACCGAGTGCGTTGAGTATTGAGCATGGTGAGTGTGAGTACCTCAGTTCATCACTGAGATGCATTGCATTTGTCATGCATACTTGAAAAATGGGCATAGAGATGCATTTCCCATGCTACCCGATTTTGGTGACATTCATGATTTCACCTGCATATTGACATGGCATAGAGATGTACTTTCCTCATGCTATCTGAAAATGAAACATCTTATTTATTGTTGAATGGATTTTTGGGAAAGATCACAGTTTTCAAACCTACTCATATGTTCTTGGTGATTTTGGTGAAAGATTTGGTATTTACTATTATACTTGAAAAACATGCCCATTTTCCGTAACTGTGAACGAGTTTAGCATATTATTTCTGAGTTATTTCTTGTACCATTTTTATTATGTTGTTATGAACTATTGTTGGTTATTGGAGTTGGACTCTGACCCTTGTCCCAGCTCGTCACTACTTTCAACCTAAGGTTAGGTTTATTACTTATTGAGTATATATGGTCAGTTGTACTCTTATTACACTTCTGCACCTTGCGTGCAGATGTTGGACGTTGATATTGCTACGTATGGTGGGAGTTGGATCTGAAGATACCTGTGTTCCAGTTATGGATACCACTTGTCCTTGGTAGCATTAGATTCGAATTTTATTCATTTACATTTCAAACAGATGTTCAGTCTTGTAAAAATCTAAATCTCAAAAGCTCCTAATTTGTACTACTAGTCCTTAGGAAATTCTTGTATAAAAGCAGTTGTATTATCATTTCTTCTCTTAATCAATCTCATTAAATTGGATAGTTGTTAATTAGATTACCTAGAGGTTTGGGTTAGGTGACATCACGACTAGTTGGATTTTGGGTTATGACAAGTTGTATCAGAGCCCTAGGATCATAGGTTCTACAAATTATGAGCAAGTGTCAAGTAGAGTCTTGCGGATCGGTATGATGACGTCCATACCTATCTTCCAGAGGCTACATGGCATTTAGGATACACTTCCCATCTTTCTTTCCTTATCGTGCGACATTGATTCAGCTTGAAGCATAAGTCTTTCAATTCCCTCCACACATTTGTATGCACATATGAGTGCTCGGTATCAGCTGTGCATTGATGGCAATGGATGATGTGTGAGATGTGATTTCTATGTGTCGATGATGGGAAATCTAGAGGACCTGAGGCCGAGTTCGGGCTGTAGCGTGAGTATGGGGATTTCAGTTGTGTGAGATGTGCAACTTATAAGTTTGGTAGTGTTCCTATTAGTGGAATTTATGGCTCGATGAGTGGTTGGATGGCTATATGATGAGTAAGATGTGGTTGCAGGATGTGTTCAGATGGTTTGAGTGTGACAATAAGGGTTTGCTTGAGATGTAAAAAGGACTATTGGGTGCTTGAATTCTATTTTGATGTGATGTATAGTCTCGAGTTATGAGTGTATTGAAGGATATTTTCATATTGCTTAATTGTGGGACGAATTAGATTCTCATGGCTTCTTGATGAGTATGGACTCAGGAAGATTAGGTGATTTCGTAGTACTTTGTGAACCGGTATAGAGGGATAATAGTTGAGGCTAAGTAGGTAGGTTCTGACCTGCGGGGTAATTTATGGATATGTGATCCTTATGATGTTGTGTGGAGGCTTTCTTTTCTATCAATAGTTATTGGTATTGCAATTTGAGTTTGGATCGGTTGTAATAGTTGACCTGGCCGTCACACAAAAAAATGCGAGCTTAGTAGATGATTTGAGGTGTTATATGAATTGTGTTACATGAGCTTATGAAGGATTGAGTTAAATCTCATGGCAATAATAGAGTATGGGCATTGTGAGTTATTGAGTGTTTTGATCTATGGCTTTGAGTCAAGTGGGAGAGTCGGTTATCGACGATTGGATTGCATAGTTATGTGGTGTACTGGTTTCAGTTTGAGGCATACTTTTGAATCAGTTATAGCTTGCAGAGGTTGAGATCAAGGATAATTCGAGTAAGGGAATTTATGGATATGAGGTATATTACATTTATGGGTATATGGAAATCATGAAATGATTTGAGTTTGTTATTCGTGATAGATGTAGTGCGCATGGAGTAGGGGTTCACTCAGTTGTTTAGAGGTATAGGTTACTTTTTTAGGTGTTGTCGTGCTAATGTGGCACAAGTCGTTCGGCCCGTTTGGACGGTGCAATTGAGATTTAAGTAAAGGGAATGACTCTCAAAAAGGTATTAATGGATTCAAGATTTATATGTAGCAATTGAGAATTTTTGGATTTGTATATGTGTTATGCCCCGAACCTGGGCCTGGACGTAACACGACACTCGGTGCCTAACTACATGTGACCGAGCGAACCAACTGGCTGGCTGAATCAACATGTAATATCATAACATACTAAATGCGGAATATAAACTAACACATGTTGATATACTAAATGTCTGAATGATAAAAATCAAAGTGCGGAAATACTAATTCAATTCTGAAACATATTTGTTGCCAAAATAGCTTAATATGAAAAGCCTGTGGCTCTGTCTAGCTGTTACTCTAGTTTATGAAGCCTCTATTAAAGTACTGAAAATATTGTCTATATGTAAATACTGAAAGACTGTAAGGTAATGGTAATGCCCCGAAAGAACTGGGGATCACCCAATAGCTGGTACGAGAATCCTAGCGCTCTAAATCGTCAACCTGTAAATCATTACCGGCATCGTGAGATGCAGGCCCCGGGCAAAAAGGACGTCAGTACATTTGAATTGCACTGGTATGTAAAGCAACTAAAAGAAAGAATTATAAATGCTAAACTGAAACTAAGATGATAACTGAGATTTGATAATTGATAACTGAAATGACAACTATTGAAATTGAAACTGAAATGATAACTGATAACTAATAACTGAAATGATAACTGATAACTGAACTGATAACTGGCAACTGAAATGATAACTGATAATTGAACTGAACAATGGAAGTAAGTATATGAATACTCCCTCTTCTGAATGATGAACAACCTGTTTCTCTGAATAAGCTATGGCCTCAGGCCCAATATATATGTGTACAAACTACGACCTCAGGCCCAAGTATACATATACAATAGAAATCTTGCAAAACCCTCCTTTGAGTTCTTGAAGAAATCCCTTGAAGATCTAAGTATTTTATGTGTAGATTTCATCAATACTAGTGTATAAATGATGGAATTCATACCAAGATAATGGGGATTGCTTACCTTGAATATGGGAGGGATTTTAGGTCTTGAGAATGTGGAGGAAAACCCTAAAATTCGTCCAAATGAAGTGGGAAAAATAACCCCCGAAGGTTTTATATCAAAATAAGGTCGGGTTGAAAAATAAAAAGAAGATTTGCACAGCCGCAGTGCATGGGGCGCTGCGTGGTAATGAAATATGTGTCTAGGAACATAATTTTGAGGTGCTCTGATAATCTACACAGACACGCCGCATGGGGCGGCATGGTAGTGTCTGCAAGCTTTTGGTAATTTGGTCATAACTTCTTGTAGGAGTGTCCAAATGGCGAACGGTCTGAAGATTCAGAAACTATACGCATTTGGAATTTTAGTCTATCATGTAATTTTCCAACTTGGCTTAGACTTAGGTCTTTCTTTGGACCCAAAATCACTTATGATATGCCTCGTACACTTATTATCATAACTAATTGATAACCATCACATTAATACTCATTTAATGCATCTACAACTGATTCAAATTTACGGGGTGTTACATTATCTCCCCCTTGGGATCATTCGTCCTCGAATGATTGTTCTGGCTATATCTTCGGCTAACTTTGGAACTTAAATGGATCTGGTGGGAACATTAATTTTCATTAACATTTGCATACTAAACTGAATGAATACACGATTACTGAACTGATGAGATACTGAATTGAATAGGTACTAGACTGAATGGATACTAAACTGACTAAACACTAAAAGACATGGAGATTGTAATATAAGGTCTGAAGGAGAAGGTTATATACCTTCGACATTTCTCCAAAATACCTACCAGCTAACCGAGCATAACACTAGCTCCATAGGGCATAATAATACGCATAACATGATACATATACATGAACACTTGTCTGTTATGGATACGTGAATTCTGAACTAACGTGGATATATGAATACTGACTGGCACGAATAATTGAGTGCTGAACTGATGTGAATATCTAATCACTGAACTTACATCAATATTTGAGTATTAAGTTGGCATGAATATCTGAGTACTGGACTGACATGAGTATCTGAGTACTGAACTGACTTGAATGTTCTAATAATGAGATCTGAATATTGGAAACACAAATGTCGTGACATGAGATTTGAATACTGGAAACTTGAATGTTATAACATGACACATGAAATACTGGTGTACAACCGCTAATTATGGTGGAAATTCTAACTCATAAGCTACTTACCCGATCCTTCATAGGATCCTATATGGACTGATGTATCTGGGATTGAGCTTTCCTTTCTTTCCAAATCTTATGACACCTTTCATAAGTGAAACTTTCAGAAACACCCAATCATCAACTTGAAACTCTAGGTCTCTAAGTTGCATGTTCGAATAGGACTTTTGGCAACTCTGAGCTGTCTACAAATGCTATTGAAACAACTTGACTTCTCCATAGACTGATTGACCAAATCTGGTCCCGGCAACTCCGGTTCGCCAACTTCGAACCAACTAATTGGCAATCTACACCTTCGCCCATAAAAATCATGCTTTCAAAATGAGCGAGATAATCCTATTATAAGGTCCATATTTACCATCTCCACTAAAGGATGTGTGTGTTCTGAGATAAACACTTGGTTTTCTGCTGCTTGACTTTCACTTGCTGACAATTCAGACAATTCGCCACAAAGTCTACAACCTTCTTTTTCATGTCGTTCCACCAATAAGTCTCCTTGAGATTACGATACATGTTTGGGGAACCTGGGTGGATAGAATACCTGGAATTATGGGCTTCTAACATCTTCCTCCCTCTCTAAGTCCATCTATGGTTGGAACACACAATCTATCCTAGTACGTCAAAGTACCATCACCTCCCCTTGTTAAAAAGCCATCGTGTTATGCATGTGAATCCCCTCTTTCAGCTACAACAAGTAGGGATAATCAAACCGTTCCTCCTTCACTTCGGATACTAAAGAGGAACAGGTCCTGTTCTAGACAACAACTCTACTATCTTTGGTGTCCGAAAGTTGAACTCTTACCTTGGCTAAGCAGTGATATTCTTTCAACATAGTTCTCATGTCTACCTTATTCATGAGCTATAATTCCCACACTTGATTATCTTCTTAAGCACTTCCTAAAAATACTTATGGTATTATTGTGAACTAGTCTTTGACAAGTACTCTAAATTTTAGAATCCCGTGCAATGGCACTACCCTCGTAACACATAAATGGGCATGATTTTATAGCTTTTCTATGATCACTTTATCATCAATAACTAAGCTCGGTGATCAGTCTACTCACTTTATGTTTCTTACATATGCTAGACATATTCCTTATGGTAATTATACAATTTTCCCTCATTACCGAACTGATTTCCTTTTCATATCCGTGCTAACTATTTGGGTTTCAAATCTCTAACTAGACTTACTGAAATTTTTTGCTTCACCCCTTAGACCAAAGGTCTTATACTTGCAGATCCTTCTCTTTTTGTTGGATCCCAATAACTTTCCTTATTTTCTGCAATTCTTTGCACTCTATGTCAATGACGACTCATCTTCCAACTTACTTCTGAGCTAGGAAAAACTAAATTACTCACATAAAGGAAAACTAATGTATTCACAACTATCATACACAATCTTAATAATTTAACTCTGCTCACACTGTCAGTCTTGAAGAAATCACATTTCGATAAGTCCTAAAGGCTATTCTTCTATAGCTTGCTCTCTCACTGCTAGTTGATTATTTTCCCCATTGTCACTGAACTTCGGGTTTAACTTAAACTCTTTGGGTTCTAACATATGTTCGGTATTTCAAACTATCATCCACTCACTAGAGTTAACCTGGCTAAGTGAATCAAATCTTACCTCTACTAGCTCTGTTGAAATTGCTAATTCACTGTATTTACTCGAAACTTATTTACTATTCTTTTACTAACCACCTGCTAGCATCATGTTTTCTTTCTCTGCTTTGAATAACTAAAGTGAAACATAAGGTTATTTCTAACTTCCCTCATCATCTGACCATATCCTTTTGCCATACTCTATCATTCTTTTTGAACTATGCACATGGATCACACTTAGGGAAATTCCATCTGTCTTAAACAAAATTGGATTACCTAACATAAAACATCCTATACACTTCAAAATCTCTACGGACTATAAATCCCCAGCATAAACACATAGTCACATCATGTGAAGGGGAACTGTCATATCTTTTACCTCACAATAATAGCCACTTCGTATATAAATTCACTAACATGGTACTTTCTAGTTCTGATTTGAATAAATCTTAACAACTTAAAATCATTCCCTGAAATTCAATATCGGTTGTCGTTGATTCTCATTTCATACATCATGTCTTCTTAGTCATATGCATGAGTCGTATGAAAAATACATCTCTGGTAATATCAAACATTCCTGACTGTTAGGAATTTTTCCCTTATTCTCCTTTTTTTTTAAAACTATAATGATCAATTCTAGGCCATTTGTGGTCAAATTCTTAACCTGCTACACTGTGGGTCTGACATACGGATACACTGCCATACACATCTGATAAATCACTTTATGTACCATCCTGTGAGTCTTGGGTCTTAATCCCTAAAACATGCGAAGATTTCGCTATAATCACTATTACTTACATTTTCTTTGAGCATCCATATGCATCACTGTATACTTTCAAGTCAGCAGACGTTAGATACACTAAAAATTGGAGATCTGGTAACTGAATAACCATAAACCTGCTAACTGAAGGATTGTATAACTGGTCACTGAGTTAAACTGATAACCATAAAACATAATGACTGTTTTTGTACTTTCTGATAAGGTTATACTCTAATATGTACTACTATTCATTGCATCCCACTTTCAATAGGCAACATGTACTCTATAGTAATACCACAATAGGCAAATCATCCTTTCTAGAACCTTAGACTTTTCTTGCATGTCGCTTGGGCATTCGATACGTATGGAATTTGATAGTAAGAGAAGATTACCTATTTCTCTAAGTTTCATGGCACTATTTAGAGTAGAAAGAAGTAAGACAATCCTGAATGTCTTGGCAGTTAACCATTTATATGAGTGGCCTACACACACATATAAAGGAAACTCCACTGGACAAGGCTTCATAGACTCCCTAGGGCTCTTGAACCTAGGGCTCTGATACCAAGCTTTTTCATGCCCCAAACCTAGTCCTGGACGTAACACGGCACTCGGTGCCTGACTACATGTGACCGAGCGAACCAACTGGCTGGCTGAATCAACATGTGATATCATAACATACTAAATGTGAAAGATAAAATAACACATGCTGATATAATAAATGTCTGAATGATAAAAATCAAAGTGCGGAAATACTAATACAATTCTGAAACATATTTGTTGCCAAAATAGCTTAATATGAAAAGCCTGTGACTCTGTCTAGCTGTTACTCTAGTCTATGAAGCCTCTATTGAAGTACTAAAAATACTGTCTATCTGTAAATTCTGAAAGACTCTAAGGTAATGGTAATTTCCCGAAAGAACTGGGGATCACCCAGTAGCTGGTACAAGAATCCTAGCGCTCTGAATCATCAACCTGTAAATCATTACATGCATCATGAGATGCATGCCCCGACAAAAGGGACGTCAGTACATTTGAATTGCACTGGTATGTAAAGCAATTGAAAGAAAGAATTATAAATGCTAAAAATGAAACTAAGCTGATAAACTGAGATTTGATAATTGATAACTGAAATGATAACTATTGAAACTGAAACTGAAATAAAAACTGATAATTGATAACTGAACTGATAACTGGCAACTGAAATGATAACTGATAATTGAACTAAACAAAGGAAGTAAGGATATGAATACTCCCTCTTCTGAATGATGAACAACCTGTTTATCTAAATAAGCTACGACCTTGGGCCCAATATATATGTGCACAAGCTACGGCCTCAGGCCCAAGTATACGTATACATAACTACGACCTCAGGCCCAAAATGCTTAAAGCATAAACTATGGCCTCAGGACCAAGTATGAATAAAGCATATAAACTACGGCCTCAGGCCCAAATACAAGTGTTCAACATTCAGGAACTGAGAATCATACTGAAATACATGATGCTGAAATACTTACCATACTGAGTTACATGATACTTGAATGCTGAATAGAGCTAGACTGAGATATGTATTCATGAACTGATTAACTAAAACTTCAACTGTTTATGACATGCTGAGTAATCTAGACTGAGGCTCATGGGCATCAAACCCAAGTCTATATTGATTATGCACTGATTTCACAACGTTTAGAATGAAAGTCATGAATGAAGTATAAGCTAGAGAATAGAAGTTTTACAACTATTTAGGGAACTAGGGTATAATCACTTTCTGAGGAAACTAGTAATAGTCACAATGAATGTGACATAGGGAGAATCATAGACATTCCCAAACGTAAAGAGTTAGCCTCACATACCTCAATTTCAGCCATTAGTGATACTACAATGATCCACAGTACTAAGAACCTTCAATCTACAATAGCAACATCTAATGGAACACAATATTAGTAACAAATTCCATAACATAAGTCATTTAGGCATATTATCAAACACCTTGTAGGCATAAATATCTACATCTCATCACCATATAATTAGTTCATCTAACTACCACCATTAATCAAAAATTTATCCCACCATTATGATTAACCAATTTATAACTTCCAAAATCACATATATGACCATCCATCCACACCCAACCAATAAAGTTCCATTAAATAAACATCTTTCAATCTCTATAATAGTTGTGTAATTAAATTGGAAACTTATAGTTTCCAATCACCATACCAAGAGTTCCAATACTTATTCATACTCATATTCCCTTAATAAATCCATAGATGTAAGTCTAATGGTGTAGGATTACTATTTTTGAAGAAATCTTGCAAAACCCTCCTTTGAGTTCTTGAAGAAATCCCTTGAAGATTTAAGTATTTTATGTGCAGATTTCATCAATACTAGTGTATAAATGATGAAATTCACACCAAGATAATGGGGATTTCTTACCTTGAATATGGGAGGGATTGGAGGTCTTGAGAGTGTGGAGGAAAACCCTAAAATTCGTCCAAATGAAGTGGGGGAAATAACCCCCGAAGGTTTTATATCAAAATATGGTCGGGTTGGGAAATAAATGAAGATTTGCACAGCCACGGTGCATGGGGCTCCACGTGAGGCGGCTTGGTAATGAAATATGTGTCTAGGAACATAATTTTGAGGTGCTCTAATAATCTACACAGCCGCGTCGCATGGGGCGGCGCGGTAGTGTAAAATTCTGCGAGCTTTTGATATTTTGGTCATAACTCCTGATAGGAGTGTCCAAATGGCAAATGGTCTGAATCATTAGAAACTAGACTAGAATATCTTTAATTTTATAGGATGTAAATCACATAATACCTTATATAGCTATAGGTATGCTTGTCCAATGTGTGGTCTTGTTCGTACTCATTTGGAATTTTAGTCTATCCTGTAATTTTCGAACTTGGCTTAGACTTTTGTCTTTCCTTGGACCCCAAATCACTTATGATATGCCTCGTACACTTATTATCATAACCAATTGATAACCATCACATTAATACTCATTTAATGCATTCACAACTGATTCAAATTTACGGGGTGTTACAATATGGCTAGAATCTGAAATTTACATTGGATGGTGTCAAGGCTCGTGATATATTCCATATCACTATGAATTCTCGTTCTAGTATTTGGAAGGTGAAGTTAACGGATTTTGATTCACGAAAGGTCTCTTTAGAGTAGGTGTCTCAGTTGTGGCACATTTGGGATGCTTAATAGGGAATACAATGGCTTATAGGCCTCATGGCAATATGGTTTATGATAGTATCTCTCGTGGTGAGATTGGGGTAGGGATCGTGATGTTCTGGCAAGGAGAAATGTCGAATTGAGGGTAATTTTGAAGGAACTCGGAGAGATAAGACAACTTAGTAGTAGGTTGGATCAGCACGGCAATTGATACGATCGGTCCTTTGGGTACTTATGATGTGGTGATATTCTATAGGTGTTTGTTTTTGCAATACTCTTGGATTTGGCAACCTGTGTGGCTTGGTTGAGTTAGTGAGATTCAGTTTTAATGGTTGGTTATGTGCAAATGGGTTTCGGAGAGTTCTCGTTGGTTTCTACCACAGTTTGAGATGGATATTTCCGACTGGCGAGATGTGCATGTTGCGTATTGTGATTTTCTCCTGAGTGAGATCAAATTAATGGTTTATGACTAATTCAATATATATTCTGCTTGTGACTTAGAGTTGATTATGACATTCTCATACTTTTCATATGATGTCATGATTGATGCGATATATTGTGTGTGATTGAGATTGGCATGTGCAAGGTCACAGTTCCGTTTTGAAGGGAAGGTCACGAATTCTTAGACAAAATGGACGGTTTCAGATGTCTAGATGAATTCTATAACTACTTGGTATTGCTTGAGAAGGGTGCACATTTAAGATTGCGTATTGTGTTTTTACTTACAGATGTTTCATTGGTATTGTGGTACTCACATGGTTGATCGACTACTGATACTCAGATTTTGCTATGTGGCATGGATGAATTATAAAAATACCTCTCATGGGGATGATCATGTATGAGAGATGTGTTATACATTCGGGCGGTAAAGTTAGGATCAAATATGGTGATTCGTGTGTTCTATAGATTTGGAGACCAGGAGTTCTCAGAAGCAGATTGTTTCGTGGTTGCAGACTGTGAAGATGTGGCCAAAAATAGCCAGATGATGGTATGTGTTATGGTTAGGTTATTGTGGACCTTCAGAGGGTTAATTATCTACTTGGGGATGATCGGGGTTGAATTGGGAGCTCATGGTAGGCCTAATAAGGATGTGTATTCTACATCGGGCCAGATTTGTTAGTGATGAGGAGTGTGTTGTTTAGTTAGAGTTGAGCTTATTTGTATTTTGATATGATCTATTTGATACTCTTCTATGCTACGAGGGGTTGTGATTTGTTGGCTATATGCGCACACGGTGTGGACTTGTTTAGGATTTATAGCGAACTTTGTGTGATTTGGTGATTGGGGTATGGAATGGTTGATTGCGCCTTGTTTATGGTCATTTCGGGTTTTTGGTATTCTTTTATTTACTTCTCTGTGGTTATGGTCATGCACCTTATTTACTTGATGTCAAATAGCGTGTGGTTGTGGATTTGGAGTATTGTGGCTTGAGGTATTTCATATGGACCAGTGTTTGGATGGGATCATGCATTGCAACTAGGTTATGTCAGGATATAATCCTTTGTGTTAGATTCGTGTGTCTTGGTTCCATTAGGTATGATGGGTTCGTAGCATTGTGGTTGTGGTGGTGCTTGTTGAGCTTGCAGGACGGTTTTCTCATTTGAGTCATTTTCCATTTTGGGTACATTTGAATTGTTGCTTATTGGTGCACGAATTGCATGGTTTGTGATTCTAGGTAGTATTGGGTGGCATGTCAATATAATAGTTGTGCTTGATGAGGTAAGGTGATTGGACCTAGAATGGATACTATCAAACTAGATTACAGTAGGTATGGAGGAATAATATCGGAAGTCAGCTTAGGACATAGCTTTGGTTCCGGACGGACGAGAGAGAGCTCCATGACTTGTTGATCTGATGAGTGGTTAAGAGTTTTAGCATGTATCTTTCATCATTGGTAGTGTACAAAGGTTCAGAACAAGATTTTGTTGATATGAGGTTTGTTACCGATGTCGAGTTGGTTATCGAGCAGCTATTGCGGTCGGAAGTTATTGCTATTAGTATTTGAGATATGTGGTATATCATCTGATTGTTTCTTGGGTTATGGTTACAGCTTGGTGCAACTTGTTCAAGATTATATAGTGTGTAGATGCGAGATGCGGGTCTTATAGGAAATTTTGGATGTTGGAAATTGGATTCTAAAGCTTACAGGCCAAGGTTGAATTACGAATATTCAGTTATGCTGTGTCATCAGGCTGATATTGATTAGGGTGATGTAGGATCACCCCCGGGTACGTTCATGGTAAGGTTACACAGCGGTTTGATGTCTTTGGAACGAATTTCGACACGTTCGAGGACGAACATATATTTAAGTAGGGGAAGATATAATGACTCGACCGGTCGTTTTGAGCATTTGTACTTCGCTCGGTAGTTTGGGGGCATGAGTAGCTCCGTATGATGTATTATGACTTGTGTGAATCATTGGTTTTGGTTTCAGGTTATTCAGAATTGATTTGGAAGGATGAATTTTATGATTGAAGCTTTAAGTTGGAAGAGTCGACCAAGTTTGACTTTTTAGTATTCAACCTCGGATCGGAGTGTTGATGGTTCCGTTAGGTCCGGATGGTGATTTTGGATTCAGGCATATGCCCGGATTTGCATTTGGATGTTTCTAGAAGGTTTCGACGCTAATTGGCAAAAGTTGGAAATTTGAAGGTTTGGAAAGTTCATAAGCTTGATCGAGCGTTGACGTTGATGATATCGGATTCTGATTGTGGTTCCAGGAATTCAGAATAGCTTTGTTATGTCATTTGGGACTTGTGTGCAAAACTTGAGTGAATTCCGATTCAATTTGATATGTTTCGACACGAGTTTTAGAAGTTGAAGATTCAAAGTTCATTATGTTTTATTTGAGGTGTGATTCGTCGTTTTGGTGTTGTTATGTGTGATTTGAGGCTTCGAGTAAGTTCGTATTATGTTTTAGGACTTGTTGGTATGTTTGGATGGGGTCCCGGTGATTCTGGGTGTGTTTCGGGGTGAGTTTTGAACAAGTTTGGGCATTTCATCACTTTGATGATGTTCTGGAGCGAGTGAAGTGCGGAGGGCACATTTTGGAGTGCTGAGGCAAAGCCTCATATGCGGCCACAAACTCCCAGAGTGCGGGAGCAAAGGAAAATATGCTGACCGCAGGAGGGGAAAATCTACAGGTTGATGGTTTGACTTCGGAAGCTTATATCTTTTAATATATATGGAATTTGAGATGATCAAAAAATGAAAGTTGTATACCTTTGAGTCTAGTTTCCATATCATTTGGATATTTGTACAAAGAATTATGGCCAATTTACTAAAGACTGGTAGTGCAGTCACTACTGAAGTTCGACCGCACAATTTGGATCGCGGCTGCGGAACATGGAATGTGCAGACCACTCAAAAAATTGTGTGGTCAGCACTTTGGGAGATCATGTGTGGTACTATAGAAATGATGGTTTCATCTCATTTTTCATTGGTGGACCTAGAGAGCTCGGTTTGTGGTGATTTTTCATGGATTTTTTAAGGAATTGATTGGGGTAAGTGATTCTAACTCGGATTTGGTTAAATTTCATGAATATATCCATGATTTGATCATTGAAATAGTGATCTGGGTTGAAAATTTTGGAATAATGGAGAAAACATCTTAGGCCGAATTTTGGGGATTTGAGCGAGATTTTGGTATCGAATTTAGGTAATTTTGGTATGGTTAGACTCGTGGTTGAGTGGTGTTTGAATTTTGTAACTTTTAGCGGATTTCGATACGTGGGCCCGGGGGTTGACTTTTTTTACTTTTGATTAAGAACTTAGCATTTTCATATGGAATTGATTCCTATAGCTTGAGTTGATCGTAACAAATTGTTTGTGGCTAGATTCGAGGCATTTGGAGGTCGTTTCACAAGGCAAGGGTTTGTTGGAGTAGAGTTTGGGACGATTTGAGGTAAGTAACACTTCTAAATTTGGTGATGAGGGTATGAAGTCCCGAATTATGTATTATGTGATTGATGTTGAGGTGACGTGCATGTTAGGTGATGGGCGTGTGGGCGTACACCATGTGAATGGTGATCTAGTCGATTCTATGGAACTGTATAGCTATCATATCTGAACATTTTTACTATACTCTATGTGTTAGAGCACTTGAGCTGTAATTTATGCTAAACATCATGTTTAGGCTATATGTTGGTGCTATTAGGACTCACATTGGTCGTTCTTAGCTATTGAGTTATTTGCTTAATTGCAGTTATGTGCTCAGTTGCATTCATCATTACATATCATATCTTAGTCTCTATTATCATATATTGTCACATCTCGTATCATTGATTGTCACGACCCGGATTTTCCACCCTCGAAAGTCGTGATGGCGCCTACTGATGAAAGCTAGGCAAGTCAAATTATTCTAATTACTTAACCTTTTTCAGTTTTAAACCATTATCAGTGATGAGTAGATATCATACAAATAGCGAAAATAATTAAGCGGAAGACAAATCTGATAATTTATCTTAATACAAGTTGTGGAAGTCTAAATACAACTCTACCCAGAATTTAGTGTCACAAGTTCACAGACCGTCTAAGATTACTACAAATAAAGTCTGAATAAAAGTACATGAATCTGTCTCTAAATAAGTAAAAAAAACAGAAAGGGGAAAGATAGAAGGAGACGCCAAGGCCCGCGGAGCCTGCAGGACTACCTCGGGTCGCCTGTTGGACTGAAGGTAGCAACCTCATTGCGGTCCAAACGCTCCGGTACCAGTATCTGCACACAGTGCAGAGTGTTGTATCAGCACAACCGACCCCATGTGCTGGTAAGTGCTGGCGAAGTAGTGACGAGGCTAGAACCAGACTACCAAATAAACATATGCAGTTAAATCATATACAGCGGAAAAATAAAAGCAGATAATTACAGTCGGAGGGGAAAAACATGCTTCGGGGAATAACAGATAACAACAGAATATCAAGAGGAATATAAAGAAATCAAAATCCAATTACTAACAAGGATAAGGAAAACAAATGCAGAATTCACTTTCATTTCACATCTTGTTGCAGGCGTGCAACCCGATCCCATTTCATGTATCTCGTTGCAGGCGTGCAACCCGCTCCCATTTCATATATCTTGTTGCAGGCGTGCAACCCGCTCCCATTTCATAAATCAACAACAATCACAAAAGAATCCCGGCAAGGGAACAAGAGCAATATAACAACGTCTCGGCAAGGGAACAATAATATTTCAATAACATCCCGGCAAGGGAACAATAATATCAAAACAAACATCCCGGCAAGGGAACAATATATGACAATAACATCCCGGTAAGGGAACAATAATGATAATAACATCCCGGCAAGGGAACAATAATTATAATAACATCCCGGCAAGGGAACAATAATGATAATAACATCCCCGCAAGGGAACAATAATGATAATCCTCATATGAAGCGCAATAAACCACAACGGAGTCATAACAAGTACAATACAAGACTCGTGGGCATGATTGACACCGACGTATAGATACTCGTCACCATGCCTATACGTCGTACCCAACAAGTAACACGTAGAAAATAGGAAAAAACTCCTAATCCCTGAAGCTAAGGTTAGACCAAACACTTACCTCAATGCCACGAACACAATTCAAGTCTCAACTATCGCTTTACCACTTGATTCCACCACCAATTTGCTCGTATCTAGCCACAAGTTACTTAATTACATTAATAAATGCTAAATGAATTGATTCAACTGCATGAAAAATAGATTTTATAAAGTTTTACCCAAAAGTCAAAAATCGACCCCGGACCTACATGGTCAAAACCCGAGGTTCAAACCAAACCCTGATTACCCATTCCCCCACGAACCCAAATATATAACTTGTTTTTAAATCGGACCTCAAATCGAGGTCCAAATCCCCAATTTTTGAAAAACCTAAGTTCTACTCAAAACACCCAATTTACCCCATGAAAATCATTGAATTTAAGTTGAAGTCATGTGAAAATATGTTAATGATTGAAGAAAATGAGTTAAAATTGATTTACAATCGATTTGGAAGAAGAGTTGTCTTTGAAAAGTCTCCCAAGAGTGTTTTGGTTTTGAAAGAGTGTGAAAAATGAAAGATTTTCGGCTAAGTTATAAAATTGTAGGTTGCAGATGTCGCAATTGTGACCAGGGTTTGCAATTGCGAACCCATACTTCTGCTTCGCATTTGCGAAGTCACTTTTGCGAACCACATGTCGCATTTTCGACCACTGACCAAAAGGGGGAAACATCGCATTTACGATAAATTCCTCGCAATTGCGAGGAAGGCTGGCATGGGCTATTTTAGCATTTGCGACATAGCCTTCGTATTTACGAGCCAGGCTTCGCAAATGCGAAGCCACAGGCCTGCAATGCAACAGCTGAAGTCTGCAATTTTCCAAGTCCAAAATCCCGTGGCCTATCCAAAACTCACCCGAGCCCTCAGAGCTCCAAACCAAACATGCATACTAACTCAAAACATCATATGAACTTATCCGTGCGATCAAATCGCCAAAATAACCTCTTAAATAACGAATTTAGCATAGAAATCCAAAAATAATCTCGAAACTTCCAAAGTATCAATTTTCACAACTACGGGTCCGAATCACCTCAAACGATTTCCTTTTCTTACCAAATTTCACAGACTCATCTTAAATCACATATAAGATCTGTACCGGGCTCCGAAACCAAAATATGGGCCCGATACAATCAAGTTTTGAACACGTTTCATTTCCAAAACTCATAAATATTTCTAGAAAATAAGTTTCTTTAAAAATTCATTTCTCGGGCTTGGGACCTCGGAATTCGATTCCGGGCATACGCCCAAGTCCCATATTTTTCTATGGACCCTCCGGCACTGTCAAATCACAGGTCCGGGTCCGTTTACCCAAAATATTGACCGAAGTCAACTTAAATCCATCTTAAAGTCAAAATTCAAGATTTTTACATAATGGCCTTCCGGCTATGCGCTTGGACTGCAAACGCAATCGAGGCGAGACAGAAAGAGGGTTTTTAAGGACTCGAAACACAGAATTCTTTTTTAAAACAAGTGGTGACCTTTTGGGTCGTCACATTTTCCACCTCTAAAACAACTGTTCGTCCTCGAACGGACATAAGAAGCAAGTACCTAAGTCAGGGAAAGGACGGGGATAACGGCTCCGCATATCGGACTCGGACTCCCAAGTCGATGCCTCAGCAGGCTGACCTCTCCACTGAACACGAACAAAGGGAAAACTCTTCGATCTCAACTAACGAACCTGCATGTCTAGGATAGCTACCGGCTCTTCCTCATAAGACAAGTCCTTGTCCAACTGGACAGTGCCGAAATATAACACGTGGGATGGATCGCCATGATACTTTTGAAGCATGGATACATGAAACACTGGATACACGGCTGATAAGCTCGGTGACAACGCAAGTCTATAAGACACCTCTCCCACTCGATCAAGAATTTCAAACGGGCTAATGAACCTAGGGCTAAGCTTGCCCTTCTTCCCAAATCTCATCACGCCCTTCATAGGCGACACTCGAAGCAATACCCGCTCACCCACCATGAAAGCCTAATCACAAACCTTACGGTCGGTATAACGCTTTTGCCTGGACTGGGTTGTACGAAGCCTATCCTGAATAATCCTGACCTTGTCCAAGGCATCCTGAACTAGATCTATACCCAACAATCGAGACTCCCCTACTCGAACTATCCAACCGATGACCGACACCGCCTACCATATAAAGCCTCATAAGAAGCCATCTGGATACTCGACTGGTAGCTGTTATTGTAGGCAAACTCTGTTAAAGGCAAAAACTGATCCCACGAGCCTCCAAAGTCAATGACACAAGCTCGGAGCATATCCTCCAAAATCTGAATAGTACGTTCGGACTGCCCGTCCATCTGAGGATGAAATGCTGTGCTCAACTCAACTTGGGTGCCCAACTCTCGTTGAACTGCCCTCTAGAAATGTGAGGTAAACTGCGTACCTCGGTCTGAAATGATAGACATGGGGCACACCATAAAGACGAATAATCTCCCAAATATAGATCTCAGCTAACCTCTCAGATGAATAGGAGACTGCCACAGGAATGAAATGCGCTGACTTGGTCAGCCTATCAACAATGACCACACTGCATCAAACTTCCTCTGAGTCTGTGGGAGTCCAACAATGAAATTCATAGTGATCCTCTCCACTTCTACTCGGGAAGCTCAATCCTCTAAAACAAACCATCAGGCCTCTGATGCTCGTACTTAACCTGCTGACCGTTCAAACACCGAGCCACATATGCAAGAATGTCCTTCTTCATTCTCCTCCACCAATAATGCTGCCGCAAATCCTGATACATCTTAGCGGAGCCCGGATGAATAAAGTACCGGGAACTATGGGCCTCCTCTAAAATCAACTCTCGGAGTCCATCAACATTAAGAACACAAACTCGACCCTACAATCTCAGAACTCCATCATCTCCTACGGTAACCTTCTTGGCACCTCCGTGTTGCACCATGTCTCTAAGGACACACAAATAGTGATCATCATACTGCTGATCTCAGATACGCTCCAATAAAGAAGAACGAGCGACTATGCAAGCTAACACGTGGCTGGGCTTAGAAATATCCAACCTCACGAACTGATTGGCCAAAGCCTGAACATCCAAAGAAAGCGGCCTCTCACCGACCGGAATGTAAGCAAGACTACCTATACTGGCTGACTTCCTACCCAAAGCATCAGCCACCACATTGACCTTTCCCGGATGATATAAGATGGTGATATCATAGTCTTTCAATAGCTCCAACCACCTTCTCTGCCTCAAATTTAGCTCCTTCTGCTTGAACAAGTACTGCAGACTCTTGTGATCCGTGAACACCTCACATGCCATGCCATACAGATAAGCCCTCCAAATCTTCAACGCGTGAACAATGGCTGCCAACTCCAAATCATGAACCAAATAGTTCTTCTCATGAATCTTCAACTGCCACAAAGCATATGCAATGACCTTGCCATCCTGCATCAACACCACACCAAGTCCAATAAGAGATGCATCACAATAAACTGTATAAGGCCCTGAACCTGTGGGCAAAACCAACACCGGTGTCGTAGTCAAAGCTGTCTTGAGCTTCTGAAATCTCAACTCACACTCATCAGACCATCTAAACCGGGCACCCTTCTGGGTCAACCTAGTCATCGGGGCTGCAATAGATGAGAACCCATCCACAAACCGACGATAATAGCCTGCCAATCCCAAGATACTCTAGATCTTTGTAGCTGATGCTGGTCTAGGCCAGTTCTTAACTGCCTCAATCTTCTTCGGATCAACCTGAATACCCTTCGATGATACCATATGACCCAGGAATGTAACTGAACTCAACCAGAACTCACATTTCGAAAATTTGGCATACAACTGACTATCTCTCAAAGTTGAATTACCACTCTAAGATGTTGCTCGTGCTCCTCCCGGCTGCGGTAATAAATCAAAATATCATCAATGAAGACTATAACGAATGAATCCAAGTAAGGCCTGAACATTAGGTTCATTAAATCCATAAAACTGCTGGGGCATTTGTCAACCCAAATGACATCACCAAGAACTCATAATGCTCGTACCGAGTGCGGAAGCTGTCTTAGGGACATCGGATGGCCTAATCTTCAACTGATGGTAGCCCGATCTCAAGTCAATCTTCGAAAATATCTTAGCACCCTGAAGCTGATCAAACAAATCATCAATCCTTGACAATGGATACTTATTCTTGATTGTAACCTTGTTCAACTGCCGGTAATCTATACACATTCACATCGATCCGTCCTTCTTTTTGACAAACAACACTGGCGCACCCCAAGGCGAAACACTAGGTCTAATGAAACCTTTTTCAAGAAAGTCTTGCAACTGCTCCTTCAACTCTTTCAACTCAGGCGGGGCCATACGATACGGTGGAATAGAAATGGGCTGAGTGCCCGGAGCCAAATCAATGCAGAAGTCAATATCCTTGTCGGGTGGCATACCTGGAAGGTCTGAAGGAAATACCTCACGAAACTCACGAACAACAGGCACAGAATCAATAGAAGGAACCTCAGCACTAGAATCACGAACATAGGCTAAATAGGCCAAACACCCCTTCTCGACCATACGTCGAGCCTTCACATAAGAGATGACAATATGGGTAAAATGACTAGGAGTCCCTCTCTACTCCAAACGAGGTAAACCCAGCAAGGCTAGGGTCACAGTCTTGGCATGAAAGTCCAAGATAGCATGGAAATGTGATAACCAGTCCATCCCCAATATGACATCAAAATTAGCCATGTCTAGCAGAAGCAAATCTACACGAGTCTCAAGACAACCAATCACAACTATACATGAACGATGGACTTGATCTACCACAATAGAATCATCCACTGGTGTGGACACATAAACAGGAGCACTCAAAGAATTACTAGGCATGACCAGATACGATGCCAAATTAGATGACACATAGGAGTATGTAGATCCTGGATCAAATAAAACTGAAGCATCTCTGCTACAAACTAGAATAGTCCCTATGATAACTGCATCGGAAGCCTTAGCCTCGGTCCTGGCTGGAAGAGAATAACATCGGGACTAGGCCCCTCCACCTTGAACTACATCCCTAGGGTGGCCTCCACCTCTAGTGGCTTGAGCTCCACCTCTAATACCTCTACCTCCACCTCTAGCACGTCTACCCCCACCTCTCGCTGGCTGGGTGGGCTATGGAACACTCGGTTCCTGAACCATGGCACGGGAACCCTGCTGTTGAGAACTGCTCGGTGCTCGAGGGCAATATCTAGCAATGTGCCTCGTGTTGCCACAAGTAATACAAGCCCTCGGCTACTGGGGCTGACGACCCTGAAAACTCTAAAGCGGAGGTGCACTGATAGGAGCCGATGGTGCAATGTAGGACTGCTGATCAGAATACTACATATGAGAACCATGACCACTTGAAGCACCGTGAGAAACCTGAAGTGCTGACTAAAAAGGCCTAGGAGGATGGCCTCTACCATACAAATCCCTACCTCCAGATGAGGCGCCACTGAATCTGCCTGAATGACGAGGCCTCTTATCAGAGCCCTGACCACCTTCCTGCGACAAAACCATCTCCACTCTCCTGGCCACATTGGCCGCCTCCTGAAAAGAAATCTCACTCCCTGTCTCCCTAGCCATCTGAAGTCGAATAGGCTAGTTAAGTCCCTCAATAAACCTCCCCACCCTCTCTCTCTCGGTGGGAAGTATGATAAGAGCATGACGGACTAAGTCGATGAATCTGGTCTCATATTTAGTAACGGTTATAGAACCCTGTTGGAGACGCTCAAACTACCTCTCATAGATCTCTCTCTGAGTGATGGGGAGAAACTTCTCCAGAAACAGCTGAGTAAACTGCTCCCAAGTCAAAGTTAGTGATCTGCCTGGTCTAGCCAAACAATAATCCCTCCATCAAGTTTTAGCGGAACCAGACAAGCGAAAAGTAGCAAAATTGACCCCATTGGTCTCCACTATCCCCATGTTCCTGAGAACCTCATGATATCTGTCTAGATAATCCTGGAGATCCTCAGAAGATGCACCGCTGAAAGTAGTAGTGAAAAGCATGGTGAACCTGTCCAACCTCCACAAAGCATCGGCAGACATAGTTGCTCCATCACCGATCTGAGCTACCATACCCGGCTGAACTGCTCTAACTGGCTGAGTTGTTGGAGTCTGAAACTGGAGAGCCATCTGCTCCGGAGTGCGAGTAGCAAGAGTTTGGGCTCCTCCTTTAGCCTGAGAGACGGCTGGTACTACAGGAAGCAAGCCTGCCCGGGTGACACTCTCCATAAGGCCCACTAGACAGACCAGAGCATCCTGGAGTATGGGGTAGCAATAAACCCCTTGGGGACCTAAGCTGGGCCTCGTCATCAAATTCAACTTGAGGCTCCGTCAATGGTGTCGCTTCTCTGGGCTTAGCTCTACCCCTACCTCGGCCTCGTCCTCTGCCCCTCGTGAGAGCTGATGCTGGGGGCTCGGGCTGCTGGTCAGTGGATGAGGAAGCACGTGTTCTCGCCATCTGCAAAAGAACAAAGTAAAAATCCAATTAACATTGAGAAACCAAATCGCACGACAGGTAAGAATAAATGTGAAGGTTTTCCTAACTCTGTAGCCTCTGGGGGATAAATACAGACGTCTCCGTACCAATCCCTCAGACTCTACTAAGCTTGTCTGTGAACTGTGAGACCCATGTAACCTAGAGCTCTGATACCAACTTGTCATGACCCGGATTTCCCACCTACGAGAGTCGTGATGGCACCTATTGGTGAAAGCTAAGCAAGCTAAATTATTCTAATTACTTAACCTTTTCTAGTTTTAAACCATTATCAGTGATGAGTAGATATCATACAAATAGCAAAAATAATTAAGCAGAAGACAAAATTTGATAATTTATCTTAATACAAGCTGTGGAAGTCTAAATACAGCTCTACCCAGAATTTGATGTCACAAGTTCACAGACTGTCTAAGATTACTACAAATAAAGTCCGAATAAAAGTACACGAATCTATCTCTGAATAAGTAAAAAAATAGAAAGAGGAAAGATAGAAGGAGACGCCAAGGCCCACGGACGCCTGCAGGACTACCTCAGGCCGCCTGTTGGACTGAAGGAAGCAACCTCACTACGGTCCAAACGCTTCGGTACCAGTATCTGCACACAGTGCAGAGTGTAGTATTAGCACAACCGGCCCCATGTGTTGGTAAGTGCCTAGCCTAACCTCGGCGAAGTAGTGACGAGGCTAGGAACAGACTACCAAATAAACCTATGCAGTTAAATCATATACAGCGGAAAAATAAAAGCAGATAATTACAGTTAAAGATGGGAGGGGGAAAACATATTTCAGGGAATAACATATAACAACAGAATATCAAGAGGAACATAAAGAAACCAAAACCCAATTACTAACAAGGATAAGGAAAACAAATGCAGAATTCACTTTCATTTCACATCTTGATGCAGGCGTGCAACCCGATCCCATTTCCTGTATCTCGTTGCAGGCGTGCAACTCGCTCCCATTTCATATATCTTGTTGCAGGCGTGCAACCCGCTCCCATTTCCTATATCTTGTTGCAGGCGTGCAACCCTCTCTCATTTCATATATCTTGTTGCAGGCGTGCAACCCGCTCCCATTTCATATATCTCGTTGCAGGCGTGCAACCCGCTCCTATTTCACATATCACGTTGTAGGCGTGCAACCTGCTCCCATTTCATATATCTTGTTGCAGCCGTGCAACCCGCTCCCATTTCATATATCTTGTTGCAGCCGTGCAACCCGCTCCCATTTCATAAATCAACAACAATCACAAAAGAGTCTCGACAACGGGAACACGAGCAATATAACAACATCCCGGCAAGGGAACAATAATACTTCAACAACATCCCAGCAAGGGAATAATAATATCAAAACAAACATCCCCGCAAGGGAACAATAATATGAGAATAACATCTCAGCAAGGGAACAATAATGATAATAACATCCCGACAAGGGAACAATAATGATAATAATATCCCGGCAAGGGAACAATAATGATAATAACATCCCGGCAAGGGAACAATAATGATAATCCTTGTATGAAGCGCAATAAACCACAACGGAGTCATAACAAGTACAATACAAGACTCACGGGCATGCTTGACACCGACGTATAGATACTCGTCACCATGCCTATACGTCGTACCCAACAAGTAACACGTAGCAAATAGGACACAATCCCTAATCCCTCAAGCTAAGGTTAGACCAAATACTTACCTCAATACCACGAACACAATTGAAATCTCAACTATCGCTTTACCGCTTGATTCCACCACCAATTCGCTCGTATCTAGCCACAAGTTACTTAATTACATTAATAAATGCTAAATGAATCGATTCCAATGCATGAAAAATAGATTTTCTAAAGTTTTTCCCAAAAGTCAAAAATTGACCCCGGGCCTACATGGTCAAAACCCGAGGTTCGAACCAAAAACCTCGATTACCCATTCCCCCACGAACCTAAATGTATAATTTGTTTTGAAATCGGACCTCAAATCGAGGTCCAAATCCCAATTTTTGAAAAATCTATGTTCTAACCAAAATACCTGATTTCCCCTATGGAAATCATTAAATTTTAGTTGAAATCATGTGAAAATATGTTAATGATTGAAGAAAACGAGTTAAAATTGACTTACAATCGATTTGGAAAAAGAGTTGTCTTTGAAAAATTGCCCAAGAGTGTTTTGGTTTTGAAAGAGTGTGAAAAATAAAAGATTTTCGGCTAAGTTATAAAATTGCAGGTTGCAGATGTCGCAATTGCGACCAGGGTTCGCAATTGCGAACCCAGACTTCTGCTAAGCTCGCATTTGCGAGGTGACCTTCACATTTGCGAAGTCACTTTTGCGAACCACATGTCACATTTGCGACGACTGACCAAAAGGGGGAAACATCGCATTTGCAATAAATTCCTCGCAATTGCGAGGAAGGCTGGCCTGGGCTATTTTCGCATTTGTGACATAGCCTTTGCATTTGCGAGCCCGGCTTCGCAAATGCGAAGCCTGTAGGCCTGCAATGCAACAGCTGAAGTCTGCAACTTTCCAAGTCCAAAATCCACTCCGGGTCCTATCCAAAACTCACCCAAGCCCTCGGGGCTCCAAACCAAACATGCATACTAACTCAAAAATATCATATGAACTTATCCGTACGATCAAATCGCCAAAATAACCTCTTAAACAACCAATTTAGCATAAAAATCTAAGAAAAATCTCGAAACTTCCAAAGTATCAATTTTCACAACTACGGGTCCGAATCACCTCAAACGACTTCCGTTACGTATCAAATTTCACAGACTCAACTTAAATCACATATAAGACCTGTACCGAGCTCCGAAACCAAAATACAGGCCCGATACCATCAAGTTTTGAACACGTTTCATTTCCAAAACTCATAAATAATTTTCTTTAAAATTTATTTCTCGGGCTTGGGACCTCAGAATTCGATTCCGGGCATACGCCCAAGTCCCATATTTTCCTACGGACCCTCCGGGACCATCAAATCATGGGTCCCGGTCCGTTTACCTAAAATGTTGACCGAAGTCAACTTAAATCCATTTTAAAGTCAAAATTCATCATTTTTCACAAATTTTCACATAATGGCTTTTCGGCTACGCGCCCGGACTGCGCACACAAATCGAGGCGAGACTGAAAGAGGTTTATTAAGGCCTCGAAACACAGAATTCATTTTTAAAACAGATGATGACCTTTTAGGTCATCACATTAATTAGGGTTGCTTAGCATGAGTGTTGTGAGCCCGAGAGACTGGAGAGATTGATGACTGAATGAGGTTAATGGCCTGTTGTGAGTGATATTTATGGGATCGGGTTGCACGCTACAACATGCTTTATTGATTCATACTAGGATTTGGTTTAATATAACGCTTGGGATGGATCGGCCCCTCCGGAGTCTGCACATCTACAGTGGGTGCAGTTGCTATGGATTTTTGGGCTGGATCTGCCCTGGATTCATTTGCATTGGGCTGGATCTGTCCTTGATTCATTTATGTTTGGGCTGGATCTGCCCTTTACAATACTGAGTGACTGAGTGTGCTGAGTATTGAGCATAGTGAGTGAGAATACGAGACATTGAGATTGAGTACTCTAAGAGTGTGAGTACCTGAGTACTTGTATGCATGATCGGTCTGGAGCCCAAGGGGCTCGGGTGAGTTTCAGGTGTGTATCAGATGAGTTTGGATGGTTTTAGATTTACTGGTGTATTCCAGTTACTGGTGTTCACAAATGTGACACTTGCGGCTAGATAAAAGATTCTAAATCGGGACTTAGTTTATTTTATACAATTTTTCAACCCCAAACTCTATAGAGGCAATTTTGAAGAAGATTTTCTTCCAAATTCATGGGTAAACATCTTTAACTAGAATAGATTTGTCTACAATATGAAAATTTCATTCAATTACTTTTGAACGATAAATTTAGCCCCTGGATTACAGGAAAAAGAATCTAAAGAGTGGCCAAAAAAAGGCGAAATAAATAAAAAATTAAAGGAGAGAATGCACATTAATCCCAAGCATAATGACGTCTTATCTATCTATACTATATTAAAAGCATGAAGGCCCTTAACGAAATATCGTTCACCATTTTTACCCTTTAAAATATAGAGTTCATATTAGACAAAATAATAATTTAAGTATTTCATTAATATTTAGAAATAATTATTTAATTAATTCTCTTATAATTTAGGAATAGTTATTTAAATATTTTCCTATTATTAACGGTCTAGGAAAGTTAATAAAATTTTGCCTAAATTTTTGCCTATTCATTTTACTCCCTACGGTGGAGTAGTTAATAACTTTTAGTTTTTGGAGACCATTTTTGTAGTTAAAAAAATTCTGCCTAGCCTAAATTTTTGCCTTTACGTTCAACTCCCTATGTTGGAGCATTAAATGTGTTTATTTCGTAGTTAATACCTTTTATGCTTAGGAGACTCTTTTTTGTAGTTAAATTTTTTTTGCCTAACCTAAATTTTCGCCTCCTGTTCAACTCCTTATGTTGGATTATTAAATGACTTTATTTGTAGTTAATACTCCCTCCGGTCCAAAATAAGTGATTTTTTGGATGTTTTCACACTGATTAAGAAATCCATCTTTTAACATTAATTAACAATGGAATTGACCATATTAACCTTTACTATCTCACATAAATACTCCTAACACATATTCCAACGCTATTTACTCCAAGGACAATATAGGAAAAAAATAATTAATTTATTCTTGAAATCTGGAAAAATCACTTATTTTGGACCACAAAAAAAAGTCAAAAAATCACTTATTTTGGACCGGAGGGAGTACCTTTTAGTTTTATGAGATTTTATTGTTGTTAAATTTTTTTGCTTAAATCTCACACGCAATTTCCTTTTCTTTTAGGTTAGGAGTCTTTATTATTTGATGAAATTCACAGTACCTCTTATACGCGTGTACCTAATCTCAATATGTAAATATACTTACTACAAGTTATATTTAATTATAAAATAAAAAGTTTAAATTTTTGAATTTGATGAATGTTGATCATGTATATAGCTAACTCAATAAAGGAAGAAATTGTACCCCATAAATTTCCACAACCATCATTCAATATGTTCAAATTAAACTTAGTTCCAATTCTATATGTTTAACTTTTCAATTTTAGCAAGAATACATAGCTTTTGAAGATCTAAGAGTTTTTCAACAAAAAAAAAATGAAAAGCGATTTTCAAATTCATTTTAATAGACAAAAGACAATCTTCTTTCTTTCTTGCGCGCAAAGTACATGTTGTTATATTTATTTAATCAATAAAAATATATATGAACTATTATAAAAGCATATGCCTCAGAGCTACATATTAGTAACACCTTTAGCATTTAAAAATAAATTTCAAATAGGATAAAATTAACATTTAATTATTTTTCTCAATATTAAATGATTGAAGTATTAACTTAATTGTCCATTTTTATTGATTACTACATAACGAATCATTATATACATGGTTATTAAGACAAAAGCAATATTCATAAGATATTCTAATTTCAAATTACTAACATATTTTCTTTTGTATACATTAATTTAATTTGTTACTTCAATAAATATTATGAGACACGATCATGAATAAATGAATATAATTCATTATATGAGTGTCAATTTCATGATCAATATTTATTATTTTTGAGAAGTCAAAGTTTTACTTAATATTTATTTTGTGAGTAAAATCATGCTTTGAGTGTTATTTATATATTTTTGTATAATTATTGTCATTAATATAGGGTACACCCGCAACACGGGTAACCTAAGATTAGTTCTATAAACTTTCAACTGATGGAATTAATTGTATGGGCCAACCCAGCATGCATAAAGGCCCAAGTAAGAAGATATGGACTTGATTGTCGTTACAGTCTTCATTTCTAGAAGATTATGAATTATGTTCGAGAAAGTTACAGAACCAAACATTCTTCCACAAAATTTGATATTCAAGAAAAGATCAGAAAAATCTTGAAGTTGCCGGACTCTTTTATTTCCTCCTATATATAACTCACTTCTCTTGCGTTCCAAATCAGCAAACATCTAATAACAATCGAAGCAATCTCCGACTCTCAAAAGCTCTCTCAGTCAAGAATGTCTCTTATCCCAAGCATTTTAGGCGGTCGACGAAGCAACGTCTTTGATCCATTCTCTTTTGACATGTGGGATCCCTTTGAAGGTTTCCCCCTTTCCAGCAATTTGGCCAATGTCCCCAGCTCGGCTCGCGAAACCTCTGCCTTCGCCAACGCTAGGATTGATTGGAAAGAAACTCCAGAAGCGCACGTTTTCAAAGCTGATCTTCCGGGGTTGAAGAAGGAAGAGGTGAAGGTGGAGGTGGAAGAAGGCAAAGTGCTGCAGATTAGCGGAGAGAGAAGCAAAGAGCAAGAAGAGAAGAATGACCAGTGGAACCGTGTTGAAAGGAGCAGCGGCAAATTCCTTAGGCGATTTAGGTTGCCGGAGAATGTCAAGATGGATCAGGTGAAGGCTAGTATGGAAAATGGTGTGCTCACCGTTACAGTTCCCAAAGAGGAAGTGAAGAAGCCTGAGGTCAAAGCCATTGAGATATCTGGTTAAATCTTTCTTTCCTTACACATTGCAAGTGTCTCTCCTCTGTTATAGATTCATAATGTATAATCTGTGTCTCTGTGAGCTATGCTCCTTATAATGTAATCTGGTTGGTGATCGGGTGTCAAGTTTGTTTGTGAAAGATGGTTGTAATGTTACTATAATAACACTTCTTATTTTATTGTTGTATCAATTAATTTGTCTATCATTCACATATGAGATTGCTTCGTGAGTTGTGCTTCGTGGCTGCGCCTGAATCATCATCATCAAATGCGCTGCAGCATCGATTGCAAACTACAATTCGAGTTTGTCGAGTCTGAAACAGAAGCACCATTACAAATCGTACATGAAGCTAGTGATTTTTCTACTATATAGAAAAGCCTTGATGGTCGGCCAAGGACAAAGTGGTAATTTTACATTGCTAATTTTAATTTTAATTTTTATTGATCTGATAATAGTCGTGTCCTTCCTCACTGCAAGCTTCTTTCAATTGTACTTTGTTAATCATCCACCATTGCTAATCAGTTCTTGATGCAATCATCCTCCATCAGCATTAGACATTTCTAGCCTTTTCTTATCCTTCGTATCCTCTTTTAGGAATTCGCATTTCCTTATCTCCAATTAGACTTGGAATACAACTCTGTGTTTCCCAATTTGGGATAAACTTCATCTGCTACTTCTTTCTGAACGAACCCTTTGAGCATCAAGTACTGACATGTCATAAAAGGCTTGTTGGTCGGTCACGGGCATAAATGTTATTTTACTTTGCCATTTATTTTTATGTATAAACTGTGTGGCTTTTGCCCCCAAATTGAATTGCCACATACCCCTCTCTTTTTTTTGTGGCTCTAAATCTTCTACAGTTTTTCCGTCCATCGTGTCTGGGTTTGTTATTTGTCATTTAATTTCAAATAGATAGTATTTTAGATATTTTATCTATTTCTCTCTTTTGCCTTCTCTTTCTCTATTCCTATATCTGTATGTTTCTTTCTTCAATCTCAAATTCTAGCTTCTTCCTATGGCGTTCATCTTTCAAAGTGTAAGCTCTTTATTTTGGTGGGTTTTTCTCCAATTCATTTTTTGCTAACTGAATGTTTACATTGGATTTTTTACATACATGTGAATATTTTTTTCGTCAATTTTATACTATACTTCACTCTCAGATTGAATTTCCCCAATTGAGCAATACTCACAAACGCTATATTGCGAGGTATTTGGATGCTCTTTTTTTTTCTGCGTAGGCTCGTGCTGAAAGATATACTAAAGTTGAAGCTGCTCCAAGTTTTGAGATTCAGTATAGTCTATACTTTTTGTCACGGTAATTAAATTATGTGATCTTTTTGTTCTATTAATGTTGTCTTTTGAGGTTTATTGTTCTCTTTGTATTAAATAAACAAAGTATGTTTTCTGCTTTAGCGCTACAAGAAAAAGAATTGGAACTATTTTTCCTTAATGATGTGGTCATCAAAGTATATATTTTTAAACTCCTTCAAATTGCTCTTCATATAAGGGGCAGAGATGCATTAGGTACTACGTGTATGCTTTTGGGTTTTATTCTCTTTTAGATCAGATTCAGTTATAAGCGTTTGATTTTTTAAATATTCAAATTCACTTTAGGACCATGCATTATATATCGTAAATGGTAGAATGTATTTTCAGTACCATCTCATACTTTTGATGTCGGATAGTCGTGCAACAACATATATTATCTTGGCATTTTTAGATTGTGTCTCCTAATACAAAGAATTTATTTGTATTGTCTATCGATTTCTGTTTTGTGTTTCATTTTATGTGAGGATGAGGCTGTAACATTGCCTCACAGTCAAATTAGCGATTGATTAATCTATTTTCTGTACAAACATTGCACATATGAATAGTCCTCCACATGCCTAGGAGGTAGCAATATGGTGCTCTATTACATGCAGCATTAGCTACCAGATTTCTCTCATTATCTGCATTCTTCCTGTGTTTCTCCCTGTCCTTGCCCCTTATTTTGCCCCATCGTTTATGCACTTTCTGTTTAATAAGAACATTAGAGAAGGCATCGTTGTAGAGTTCTTTTTATCCAGAGAATAAAGTTGGCTTTTGGTGAATATTGACAGAGAATGTGAATTGCAGGAAAGTTGGATGAAAGGCAGACTCTAGAAGAAGCTTGTTGGATTTTTTGAAGAAGTTGGGGACCTTCCGTTCTATGCGATGCAAAGGTTGCCACTGTTGTTTTCTGTATTAGGTATATGGTCTCTTTTTGTCCAGTACAAGGTACTTTTTTTCGTGTTCCTGTAGTCATTTTTCCTCATCTTATTTCTCATTCTTGAGGAAGCATATTTTTAAGATAAGAAGTTGAAACTTGGAGACATTCTAAAAGATGACACGATAACTTAATCTGAAGATAACTAATAAGGTGGAAACCCAAAAAATAAAATATTAAACATTCCATATAGATGTTGCTTCCCGCTTCTTACTTTGCTTATTTGAATTTTTATTGTTGCCTTTTTGTGAATTTTCTAATGTGTAGCCATTTTAGTATTTTCTGCACGAACTTATGGAATTGTTTAAGCCTTTTAACATTATTGAACTACCTGACCAGCTGTGAAATAATGACCTTAACTTTAGGAAAGACCAAGTAAGATTTGTTGTATGAGGAAAAAGACTAAATAGTAGAATGGATGGCACTGACCAATGAATCAAAATGAGGGATATGTTAGAGATATAACATAGCCCCCGCATAAATGATATACATGTATTAATCAAGACACTAAGCACGCAACAATATTAAGTTCTATCTATTATGCTTAAGGTGGGTATTGATATTCTAAGTACCTCGATACAAAGCTGATAAACAATTTAGGACTCCCAAAAAATTGTAAATCAACCATTATGGGGTGCTCAAATGTGGTTGATAGTGTCTTATAGCTATTGGTGATTTACCTTAGGTCAAAAAAACAAAAAATCTTGAAATAGATTCGGTGCGCAGAAGTTGAGCGATGAATTGATCGTTAATTTGGTAAAATTTTAGATGTTTGGAGCATTATATGAGTAGTAGAAAATGATTGCATGTCGTGGATTTGTTTATGTTGTTTCTTGAATATACTAATAAAAGAAGAGAAACAAATGCTGCTATAATAAGTATCATGCTGAATTATTTATTTGGTTTCTTTGAGTTGGAAATGAAAACGAGAAATGGCTGAAGTAGTTTGGTTGGTATTAGTGTATCAGGTAAATTGAATATATAAGATGATTGCTTTTTCTTGATTGAAATGTTATTTGAGCAATTTTGAACAACTCAAGTGGGTAATCATTATTAGACCTCCGTTATACATCAGGTTATTCATGCTAAGCTAATAATTCAAGATGTGTATTGTAGTATTAATTTTCATGGTTACCAGCTTCAGGCAAGCAGCAAAAGATTAATTAACAAGAATTCCAAGTGCAGTACTTAATTGTATGGTTTTATTCTTACTTGCTATTGCAGTAGAGCTATAGTGTGGTCTTTCTATCACGTGTTACTTACCAATATTTAATATGAACATCTTTTTACTAAAAAATCAAATTTGGAATCAGCTAACATAGGTTTCTTTGGCAGGGACACAACAATGATGTTGAGATTGTATGGTGTTGTGGGTGAAGTATTCACATTTGAGAGGAGAAAGTATCACCGGCTATATTATTATTTTTGTTGGAAATTCATTTTGCGGGACAAAATATTTATGGGTGAATTGTGTTAGATGCAGAGAATTTGCATGAAGAGCTTGTAACATAGAACATGCTTACCAATTATAGTTTTAACATATAATTTCTTCATGTGCCAATAGTTTTATTGTAGACTAAAAAAAATTAAATTACAGTACAAGGAACACATCTTATCTTGTCATTGTATAAATCGTATATATGTAAAAAGATTACTTTATGTCATTTTGCGAGCACACAACACCCACTGAATCGATGTTTTGTTAAATTTTGTACAACTTGGATAACTTTTTCCGTTTCCTAAATGTATGTGCTATATAGTCTGAAGCAATGACTGTGCAATATTATTTATATATGAATTATTAAATGTACATCTTTCTGTTTCTTCTTTTGTCGTTCTGCAAATTTGTCTGCCCAATATCAGTACAAAAGTTATCAAGATTAATTAACTCTGTTATATAAACAATCAAAATAAGAATAAGTATTCCAGCTATTATAATATGCGGGCCATAATCTGTCTAGTCTGCATTATAAAACCTCTAAGCGATCTGCACAATCACCCAAGCCAAGGTTCGCACCTTCCTCTTTGTAGCTGATTTGCATATTGAAAATTCCTTGAATAATTAGGTAACTAAATCCTTGCGCCATCCAGGGATCTTAGCTGTATTATTATTACCAATTTCCAAAGAATTAATATGATTATAGCCTTCGAAGACAAACGATTAAGATTCAAGACAATTAGCAAACATTCTTTACTCCAGATTATAGCCACAATCAGAAAAACTGAACATTTTAATGCTATCATGTTGTGCATTGTGATTTATGCATAACTCTCACTCAAACGTGGAGGATTGGCACTTCACTAGTCCCAATTCTGACGTCCGCTTTACCAATGAATTGCTAGCGCTATCATTTTTTATTTATTTTCAGTACGATTATGTTCAGACCAGCTTGTGTGCCTCTCGATTAATTCTATGGGACATATATTACCTCCCACCAACCACTATCAATAGGTGGCAGAAAATTTTATCCACCAAAACTTAAATACTAGATAGGAAGAAATCACCTAGTATTTTGCCTTCATTGGAATTTGAACTTGATATCCCATTGTTTTCACTTAACAATGTATAATTCTTTTAAGTCGACATACAGTATCCACCAAAGACTCTGAAAGGATGTACTCTTCTGGATAGCAATTTTGAATTTTCTAGGTAAATAATTACATCAGTAGCTTTTCAAATTTGATACAATTTATAAGTTACATACTTCATTAATTTTGGTAGTGATTATTTGAATATCTTTATTTTGACAGGGAATGTCTTGTATATTCGGCTCAATAAAAATTAAAATTATTAAAAAATCCTTAAACTTATATTGTAAAATTTATACAATAATATGACACATAAGAAACCTTGTGACTTTGGTCTAGTGGTAAAAACAAGTGCATATTGTGTGGATTAGGCACTCAAATTCTTTCATAAAATCATTAAAATGAAATGAGTACATAAATAGAAGAGGAAAAATTAGAATTAAAAAGAACGGTAAGTATTACTTTAACGAGAAAGAAAATTTATTTATTTACTCACTTTTTAAATATCAAAAAGTTATGATCTTTTATTAATAATAATTAAAATATATATTATATATAATAATATGTTACTTCATTTTTTGGGGGACATACAATTGGTGTTCAATTTTCGCCGTCTCTCTAATTTTTTCCCTTATCTCTTGCGAGTATTAGAATTGTAAAAAAAAAAAAAAAAAAAAAAAAAAAAAAAAGGACTCTTAAGAAAGCAAAAAGTTATTAGGGAAATTGCAAATTTGTTTTATTTTTCTCTTGTGAAATAGGAACTATTTCCATCATTTAAAAATGAGAAATTTTCACAAACCACTATTATTTAGTGGTTATTAGCTAGTTGTAGCTACCATTTACTATATTACTTTCTATAGCTATGTTTTCAGGATTTTTAGAGTGTATTTGATGTATTTAAGCTAATGTATTCATGAATACAGTAGTATTTCTTGGCGTGAAATAGGGGATTACAACTAGACAGATTATTGTATTCGACTATATTCGCGATATGTATTTGTGAATACAATAACGTAAATGACGCAATTCATGGTCTATTCAGCTGTTTTTAAACAGATAGTGAATCAATTAACATAATAGACTCCTAATATAACTCAACAAACACAATTATAACACACAAAATTTGTATTTCCAGTTATAAAAAAGATTCTCAACCGAAAAACACCTCAAAAATATAGCAATCTTCAAAGAAATTATATAATTACATTGAATACAGTTAAATATATAAAAATACATTGAATACATGAAGTATAGCAGGTCATCTATAGTGCAAAAACATATGAATACATACTGCAGATACATTTGAATACATATATACATCTGAATACATAAACTATATTAATTAAAAAATATATATGAATATATTCATGGAATATAGCGAGACAGTGAATACAATAAAATACATGGAATACAGCGAGATACATTGAAATACAATGAAAAAAAGATAACGAATACAATGAAATACATAGAATACAACGAGATACATTGAAATGCAATGAAAAAAAAGGTAACAGACTCTTCAAGTTGCTCATCCCCAAACTCTGTCCTCTTTGTTCATATTGTAATGATGATTGTGGAAACAGATTTGGCAAAGCAACTGGATAATGGAAAAGGCTTGGCCGGGACAGTGGCAGATGTGAAGGATGCTAACAAAAGAGGGGCATTGTTTTTGCTGCTAGAGAAGGCCAGACTGAGTTCTGCGAGTTCTTGGTAGAAGAGTTGAAGATTGATGTCAACACAAAAGATCTGGAAGGTATTTTCTACTGAGCAACGACAATCAAAATGGGGTGGATCTTCGTGATTTCCTTTCAGATTTCCCTCAATTTACCTTTCAATAGCAGATTTCAAACTTCCATATTTCTCTCTAGGGCTTGATTTCGACATTGATTCAGAACCCCAGCCCACTGACAATGAAAATTTTGCGAGACAATGGAGATGAATCAGTGGAGAATCGTGGTTGTATTCATAGAGAAAGACTGGCGTTGAGAGAGAGGGTGGAGAAAAATCTGAAAGAATTAGAGAGAAAAATAATACAAAAAGTATTTTATGGCTTAAGGGTAGGAGGTAATCTTAAATAGATATTTGCCTATAAAAAGTAAAAGGTAGCTATGGAATATAATTTTTTAAAAGGGTATTTATTTAAAATAAATAAGGTATCAACCTTTGCTATAGGAGGTAAAAATTCCTTTAAAAATTTAGGTTCAAATAGTAGGGGTGGGCATAGTTTGGGCAAACCCGAAATCTGAATTTTTTGGATTTTCGGATTTAATTTATAAAAAAATTGGATTTTGGATAGGATATTGGATTTGGTACTGCAGATTTTTGGATATCCGAAAATCTGAAATTTTATAGTTTATATTTAATTCATTATTCATATGCCAATAGGAACAAGTCCAATATCCTAACCATGAGACACAATCTCGTATATTGATTACTAAGTTACTATCACAATACTTTCTATCTGGACATGATTTTACTATTGGTACTTCTTATCGGCCTTAGTAATATCTTTGTTATTTTTCCTTGATGTTGATTTTATTTGAATACTTTATTTTGAAGATTGCGATGGAAATAAAGATTTTTTAGGCAATTTAATATGAATACCTCATTTGGATATTCATTATAGTAGAAACAAGAAACATTACAACTTATAAGCTCAAAACCGAAAATTCAAATTATCCAAACTGATTAATTCGAATCCAAATTTAAAAAATTCGATCCAATTCAAGTTTATTTGAATTGGATTTGGATCGTCATTTCTTCCATTTGAGAACCAAAAATTCAAATCGAAATTTTTATATCTAATTAGAATTGCCCGAACACTCGTCCCTATCAATATTCCGCCCATTCTTGGTCTTTCACTCATATGGATTTTTCCTTTTTATATTCCCCCTCCTATATCCATTAACTATAAATTGTAATCCCTTAATAGGAAGAACATAGAACGCTCTGGAAGTCTAGAGAGATCTCACTTGTTCCAATATCAATAGTTATATCGAGAATATCCTAGATTGCGCTCGAAACTCGATAAGTTCCTTGGTCCATTTCTTTTTCCTTCCAAAACTCCCACCTATAAATAACACTGGGCAACGTTTTGGTTGTCGTCAAACAATTCGAATACAACAATCAAGTACCTTATAATTTCCAGCCTTAAGCATCATCCGATTATCATCAGTCAAGTCCTCGTTCAGATAAAAAAATGTCTCTGATTCCAAGCTTCTTTGATGGCCGCAGGAGCAACATCTTCGATCCATTCTCCCTCAACATATGGGATCCTTTCGAGGGCTTCCCTTTCTCCGGCACGGTCGCCAACATTCCAACCTCTACTCGTGAAACCGCTGCTTTCGCGAGTGCTCGAATTGATTGGAAAGAGACCCCAGAATCCCATGTCTTTAAGGTGGATCTTCCTGGAATTAAGAAAGAGGAGGTGAAGGTGGAGGTAGAAGAAGGAAGAGTTCTACAAATTAGTGGCGAGAGAAGCAGAGAGCAAGAGGAGAAGAACGATAAATGGCACAGCATGGAGAGGAGCAGCGGAAAGTTCCTTAGGAGGTTTAGGTTGCCGGAGAATATCAAAATGGAAGAGATTAAGGCAACTATGGAGAATGGGGTGCTCACTGTGACTGTCCCAAAAATGGAGGAAAAGAAACCTGAGGTGAAGGCCATTGACATCTCTGGTTAAATAACAGAGGGCGCGCGCTCGGTGGCTGCTGATCTACTTGTACTTTCGGAAGTGTACAGTGTCTTGTTTTCTAGAAGTCTTGTTTTTAGGAGCTTTTAGCTCAAAAATGTGTCTGTATCATCATATTTGTATGCTTGTGGGTGTTTTACATATACACTTCTACTCTATGAATGTAGTAATTTGTGTGCCTTTTCTGTTAACCGCTTATTTACTGTTTCGCTCTCTATACGTATACTTGTCATTTTTAGTCCGTGCAAAGCTAGACCCAATTCCAGAAATTGAAGGTTGCAAGAGTATTTGAAACTCGACGAAATAATTATTTCTTACTTCTGACTTCTATTTTACTTTTATTAACGAGGTGACTAACGCACAAACAAAAACGTAAATATATAAAACTTTACCGAGCAATTATATTAGGTAAATGGTATTGGATAGATCTTTGCACATTGCAACAATATTTTCATTTCATAAATAAACTTTATTGTAATGTATTTAAAATGTGACTTTAATGGTCTTTTCGTCGAACATTTACGGCCACGCAATGTCATCTTTTAAGACCCTTAAATTAAATTACCTAAAATATGAATCCATGATCATAGATAAATAAGTTAGTTAGAAGTGCAAAGACAAAATTTAACTTAGTAGCGTATCTTTGTCTTTTCCAGGCCACCTTTATTTAAAAGAAAAAAACTATTAAGAAATTTCAATTATATCATATTGGCTACACCTGTATTATAGTATAAGACATAAAGATTCTCGTAATTAACGACATTATATAAAATAGAATAATGAGGAATTCTATACTAATGTTTGTAGATATTTATTCAAAATTGAATACCAATGAATTGAAAAAGTTTCTCAGGTCTTCTTTTTATGCGATACTCTTTTTTTATTTACTTTGTACCAAATAAAATGGCATTTTTCTTTAGAAAAAAAAAACTAATTTTAAACTTCTCAATTTAACTTTAATATGATTATTTATATCCACACAAATATGTATATATATAATATGTTTTGACACAAATTTCTTTACTTACATATTTTATTTTATTAAGCGTTTATTTTGGTAAGATATCTAATTTATATGTTTGATAAGAATACAAGACAACATCAAAATACTCCCCCATATAATAAATTTCCATGTTAATTGTGTTGAAGCAAAGCTCAATCCAAATTAAGCATACCAAAAAACTGAAAAAGTTTACTCACATTCCCTTTTATGTCATACTCTTTTTTATTTACTTTATACAAAACAGAACACTACAAGAAAGTGGAGATATGACGACATTTAATAAATGTCGTATTAAGCTGTTTAAATGTCACAAATTTATTTACCGATATTTAATTTATATTTAGATCGAATGTCGTTAATTTCAATGTCGGTAATTTTCCAACATTTAGGTAAATATCGGTAAGAAATTATGACACTTATTTTATAACATTTAGGTAAATGTTGATAAGAAATTTACGACACTTACTTTGCAACATTTATGTAAATGTCAATAAGAAATTTATGACAATTAATTTATGACATTTAGGTAAATATCAGTAAGAATGTTACGATATTTAGTTTACAACATATAAGAAATGTCACTTAAAATTTTCGACAATTAGATTAATGTTACTAAAAAAATACGACATTTACGTATGATCTTTACAAAATGTCGTATTGAAATTTCTAACATTTTGGTAAATGTCACTAAGAATTGTCACGACCCGGATTTCCCACCCTCGGGAGTCGTGATGGCGCCTACTAATGTGAGCTAGGCAAGCCAATTTTTAACTGCTACTTCATTAACAAATTACTTCTTTTGACAATTATCAGTAATATCATGAAAACAACGGAATTAAATAAATATGCGGAAGACGTAAATTAAAGAAACTGAACAATAATGCGGAAATCAACATATGTCTCTACCCAAGAACTGGTGTCACATTACTCACGAACTTCTAAGAGTACTAAATACAACCGTTTAAAAGAAGAATATAAACTGTTTGTCTCGGAAACATGAGATAACAGACTGAAATAAAAGATAGAGGAGACGTCGGGCCTGCGGACGCCTGCAAGGCTACCTCGGTGTCTCACTGGACTGAAGGTTGGCTCCCGCGCTACTGCTGCTATCCAAGACCTGGATCTGTGCAAAAGAGCACAAAGTGTAGTATCAGCACAACCGACCCCATGTGCTGGTAAGTGTCCAACCTAACCTCGGCGAAGTAGTGACGAGGCTAGGACCAGACTCCAAATAAACCTGTGTAGTTCATATATATATATATATATATATATATATATATATACAGCGGGAAAAGATACAGGAATAACCAATCAATGCGGGTAGGGGAAACATGCTGTGGGGGTGAATATAGTTCCGAATAGAAAGGCATCAAGTAAGTAAGGAAATAACATAATTAGAATATCAACAAGGAAGCAGAAATCAACAATTTGCACGGCATCACCCTTCGTGCTTTTACTCTCGTTCTCACCAAAACAATACACGGCATCACCCTTCGTGTTTTACGCTCTTCCTCACCCAAACAATAATCACAAGGCAAATAGGGTAAGGAAATCTAATACCTCGAAATATTCAAATAACAGCAGGTAATGAAAGAAACAACATAACTCGGATATCAACAAGGAAATCAGAAATCAACAAATCCACGGCATCACCCTTCGTGCTTTTACTCTCTTTCCTCACCATATAATCAATAAAATCGGCACGGAATGGTATATCGTGCGGCATGACATCAAACTTAGTGCTTTACACTCTTTCCTCACCAAATAATCATTAAATATCTATACGGAATGGTACATCGTACGGTACGACATCACCTTTCGTGCTTTACACTCTTTCCTCACAATAACAAACAATGCACAGTATCACCCTCCGTGCTTTATCGCTCTTCCTCACCCAAACAACAATCACAAACAAGGGGCAAGGGATTAAACAAATAATAATAATAGAAATTCCGGCAAGGGAATACAATTAAACAGCTAAGTCCCGGCACTGGAACAATATCAATAAATCTCTAACACCCCGGCAAGGGAGATAATCAACAAAGCAACAAACATCCCGGCAAGAGAACAATTCAATAACTCTTTCTCTTTCTTTCACTTCTTACTTTATAACTCACTTTACCACTTGAGCCAATGCTCCAAAGGGTTTCATTTTTCTCATATACTTTCACAATTCGTATTACCACTTGAGCCAATGCTTCTCGAAGTTCAAAGATCACAATTTCTTTCACATGCTTTCTAAAACATATAGAAATCATCATTTAGGCAAGAAAGATACCACAAGATCACAATATTCGCAATATAAAGACTCACGGTCATGCTAGACACCAACGTATAGATACTCGTCACCATACCTATACGTCGTACTCGACAATTAGCACATAGCAAATAAGACTCAACTCTCAATCCCTCAATCTAAGGTTAGACCAAACACTTACCTCGAAGCTTTGAACACCACTCAAGCCTCAATTATAGCTTTACCCCCTTGATTCCACCACAAATCTGCTCGAATCTAGTCAAAAGTTACTTAATTACATCAATAAGTGCTAAATGAATCAACCCCAATGCATGCAAATGAGTTTTCCCAAAGTTTTACCCAAAAAGTCAAAAATCACCCCCGGGCCCACGTGGTCGAAACCCGAGGTTCGGACCAAAATCCGATTACTCATTTCCCCACGAATCCAAATGTATAATTTGTTTTCAAATTCGACCCCAAAATGAGGTCTAAATCAAGAAAAAAATCAAAAAGCTCTAACTCTACCCAAATCCCCAATTTTCTACCCTAAATTACATGTTTTAGGATTAGGAATTCATGAGATGCTGAAGGAAATGGAAGGAAACAAGCAAGGATTACTAACCAACGAAGTCTTTGGTGAAAGATAGCTTCAATGGACACCTAAGGACCTTGGAGAAGAAGGAGTTCTTGAAAACTTAATGAAATCCCGTAGCTACTGTTTCTGAAAATTAAAATATAACTTGGCGAAATTGCCCTTCGCGTTCGTGCTAGGCTGGTTGCGTTCGCGAAGGGTAGGGCTTAAAAGAACATCGCGTTCGCGGAAGAAGGCACGTGAACACGGAGAGCAAAATGGTGAGGCCCTGAAATTGGTCTATGCGAACGCGGAAAGAGGCACGTGAACGCGAAGAGGAAATCCTGCAAAGCTATACGAACACGAGTAGGCTTACCCGAACACGATGAAGAAAAGGAGACTCAGCTCTCAGAGTTAAATAACCCTACGCGAACGCGAGGGTAGGGACGCGAACGCGAAGGAGGAAAAATTAGAGCATCGCGAACGCGAGAGGAACAATGCGAACGCGTAGAAGAAACTGGGTTTGCAACAACTGCAGCAAATCTGCAATTTTTCAAAGTTTGAAATCACTCTGAAACACTCCCGAGCCCTCGGGGCTCCTAGCCAAATACATGCACTAACTCAACAATATTCTACGAACTTAACCGTGCGATCAAATCACCAAAATAACATCAAAACAATGAATCAAACCTCAAAATCACTAGTTTATCTTCAAACTTCATAAACTTTCAAATTTAGAGTTTTAAGTCCGAAACACGTCAAACGACGTCCAATTCAACCAAACTTCACAGACATATCTTAAACCACATATAAGACCTGTACCGGGCGCCAGAACCAAAATACGGGCCCGATACCAACACGTTTTAACCAATTTTCATTTCAATTTTCTTTATAAATTTCAGAAAAACAATTTTACTCAAAAATTCATTTCTCGGGCTTGGGACCTCGGAATTCGATTCCGGGCATACGCCCAAGTCCCATATTTTCCTATGGACCCTCTAGGACCGTCAAATCACAGGTCCGAGTCAGTTTAACCAAAATGTTGACCGGAGTCAAATTTACTCATTTTAATATTAAATTTTAACATTTTTCACAGAATTTCATATTTAAGCTTTCCGGCTACACGCCCGGACTGCGCACGCAAATCAAGGCGACTAAAAATGAGGGTTTCAAGGCCTCAGAAGCACAAAATAGGTAAGAAAACAGGTGATGACCCCTTTGGGTCGTCACATTCTCCACCTCTAAAACAACCGTTTGTCCTCGAACGGACAAAAGAAAGAAGTACATGGCGAGGAATAGATGGGGATAACGGCTCCGCATATCGGACTAAGACACTCAGGTTGATGCCTTAGGAGACTGACCTCTCCACTGAACACGAACAAAAGGGAAACTCTTGGATCTCAACTGACGAACATGCCGGCCTAGAATAGCTTCCAGCTCCTCCTCATAAGACAAATCCTTGTCTAACTGGATAGTGCTGAAATCTAACACGTGGGATGGATCGCCGTGATATTTTCGGAGCATGGACGCATGAAAAACTGGATGCACGACTGATAAGCTAGGCGGCAATGCAAGTCTATAAGCCACCTCTCCCACTCGATCAAGAATCTCAAACGGACCAATGAACCTAGGGTTAAGCTTGCCCTTCTTCCCGAATCTCATCATGCCCTTCATAGGCGACACTCGGAGCAATACCCGCTCACCAACCATGAATGCCACATCTCGAACCTTGCGGTCTGCATAACTCTTTTGCCTAGACTGGGTTATACGAAGCCTATCCTGAATGATCCTGACCTTGTCCAAGGCCTCCTGAACCAAATCTGTACCCAACAACCGAGCCTCTCCCGGCTCAAACCATCCAACCGAAGATCGACACCGCCTACCATATAAAGCCTCATAAGGAGCCATCTGGATACTCGACTGGTAGCTGTTGTTGTTGGCAAACTCTGCTAAAGGCAAGAACTGATCCCACGAACCTCCAAAGTCAATAACACAAGCTCGGAGCATATCCTCCAATATCTGAATAGTCCGCTCGGACTGCCCGTCCGTCTGAGGATGAAATGTTGTACTCAACTCAACTTGGGTTCCCAACTCTCGCTGAATTGCTCTCCAGAAATGCAAAGTAAACTACGTACGTCGGTTCGAAATGATGGATACCGGCACACCATGAAGGCGAACAATCTCCCGGATATAGATCTCAACTAACCTCTCGGATGAATAAGAGACTGCCACAAGAATGAAATGCGCTGACTTGGTCAGCCTATCAACAATGACCCAAACTGCATAGAACTTCTTCCGAGTCAACGGAAGTCCAGTAACGAAGTCCATAGTGATCCGCTACCACTTCCACTCGGGAAGCTCAATCCTCTGAAACAGTCAACCAGGCCTCTGATGCTCGTACTTAACCTGCTGACAATTCAAACACCGTGCCACATATGCCACAATATCCTTCTTCATTCTACACCACTAATAATGCTGCCGCAAATCCTAATACATCTTCGCGGCGCCCGGATGAATAGAGTACCGGGAACTATGGGCCTCCTCTAAAATCAACTCTCGAAGCCCATCCACATTAGGCATACAAACTCTCCCCTGCAGTCTCAAAACTCCATCAGCATCTAAGGTAACCTGCTTGGCACCTCCACGCTGCACCGTGTCTCTAAGGACACACAAATGGAGATCATCAAATTGTCGATCATGGATACGCTCCAATAATGAAGAACGAGTGACTGTGCAAGATAATACCCGACTAGGCTCAGAAATATCCAACCTAACGAATCGAATGGCTAAGGCCTGAACATCCAAAGCAAGCGGCCTCTAACTGACCGGAATAAAAGCAAGACTGCCCATACTAGCTGACTCCCTACTCAAAGCATCGACCACCACATTGGCCTTCCCCGGGTGATATAAAATAGTGATATCATAATCCTTCAACAACTCCAACCACCTCCTCTGCCTCAAATTCAACTCCTTTTGCTTGAACAAGTACTGAAGACTCTTGTGATCAGTGAACACCTCACACGCCACGCCATACAGATAGTGCCTCAAAATCTTCAATGCGTGAACAATGGCTGCCAACTCCAAATCATGCACTGGATAGTTCTTCTCATGAATCTTCAACTGCCTCGAAGCATAAGCAATGACCTTGCCATCCGGCATCAACACTGCACTAAGCCCAATACGTGAAGCATCACAATAGACTGTATAAGGCCTTGAACCTGTGGGCAAAGCCAATACCGATGTCGTAGTCAGAGATATATTGAGCCTCTGAAAGCTCCCCTCACACTCGTCCGACCATATGAACTGGGCACCCTTCTGGGTCAACCTGGTCATTGGGGCTACAATAGATGAGAACCCCTCCGCGAACCGACGATAGTAGCCTGCCAACCCCAAGAAACTCCGAATCTCTGTAGCTGATGCTGGTCTAGGCCAGTTCTTGACTGCCTTAATCTTCTTCAGGTCAACCTGAATACCCTCTGTTGATATGATATGACCCAGGAATGCAACTGAACTCAACCAGAACTCACACTTCGAGAACTTTGCATATACTTATTATTGACGGTGACCTTGTTCAACTACCGGTAATCAATGCACATTCTCATTGAACCATCCTTTTTCTTGACAAACAACACCGGCACACCCCAAGGTGAAATGCTGGGTCTAATGAAACCCTTCTCAAGCAAGTCTTGTAACTGCTCCTTCAACTCTTTCAACTCTGGCGGGGCCATGCGATATGGCGGAATAGAAATGGGCTGAGTTCCCGGAACCAAATCGATGCAGAAATCAATATCCCTATCGGGTGGCATACCTGGAAGGTCTGAAGGGAGAACATCAGGAAACTCACGAACCACGAGCACCGAATCAACAAAGGGAACCTCAGCACTAGAATCGCGAACATAAGCAAAATAGGCCAAACACCCCTTCTCGACCATACACCGAGCCTTCACGTATGAGATAATACTTCGGGTAGAATGACCAGGAGTCCCTCTCCACTCTAAACGGGGCAAATACGGTAAGGCTAAGGTCACAGTCTTGGCGTGTGAGTCCAAGATGGCGTGGTACGGGGATAACCAGTCCATCCCTAATATAACATCAAAGTCGACCATGTCTAACAACAACAAATCAACACGGGTTTCAAGACCCCCAATCACCACAATACAGGAATGATGAACTCGATCGACCACAATAGAATCACCCACCGGTGTAGACACATGAACAAGAATACTCAATAAATCACTAGGCATGACCAGGTACGGTACAAAATAAGATGACACATACGAATACGTAGACACTAGATCAAATAGCACTGAAGCATCTCTATCACAAACCAAAATGGTACCTGTCATGACTGCATCTGAAGCCTCAGCCTCGGGCCTAGCTGGAAGGGCGTAACATCGGGGCTGTGCCCCACCACCCTGAACCACCTCTCTGGGATGGCCTGCTGCTGGCTGGCCTCCATCTTTGGCGGCCTGATCTCCACCTCTAGGACCTTTACCTCCACCTCTAGGACCTCTACCCCCACCTCTAATTGGCTGGGCGGGCTGTGGAACGCCTGGTGCCTATACCATAGCACGAGAACCCTGATGCTGAGAGCTACCTGGTGCTCGAGGGCAAAACTTGGCAATGTGACCGGTATCATCACAAGTGTAACAAGCCCTCGGCTGCTGAAGCTGCTGGCCCTGTCGACCTGAATGACCACCTCGGAAACTCTGAAGCGGCGATGCACTGATGGGAGCTGGTGGTGCACTGTAAGGTTGCTGATCAGAATAGTGCGTCTGAGAACCACGACCACCTGAAGTACCTTGAGAGACCTGGAGAGCTGACTTAAAGGGCCTAGGAGGATGGCCTCTACCATATGAATCTCTACCTCCACACGAGGTACCACTGAATCTGCCTAAATGACGGGGCCTCTTATCTGACCCATGACCACCTCCCTTTGACAGAAGCATCTTAACTCTACGGGCCAGATTGGCTGCCTCCTAGAAAGTGATCTCGCTCCCGGCCTCCTTGGCCATCTGAAGATGAATCGGCTGAATAAGACCATTAATAAACCTCCTCACCCTCTCTCTCTCGGTGGGAAGTATGACAAGAACATGGCGTGCTAGATCGATGAACCTGGTCTCATACTGGGTGACCATCATGGAACCCTGCTGGAGGCGCTCAAACTGCCTCCGAAAGGCCTCTCTTTGAGTCACAGGGAGAAACTTCTCCAAAAACAACGTTGTGAACTACTCCCAAGTCAAAGATGGAGAACCGGCTGGTCTAGCTAAGCAATATCCCTCCACCAAGTCTTGGCGGATCTAGACAGACGAAAGGTAGCAAAATCAACTACATTGGTCTCAACGATCCCCATGTTCCAAAGAACCTCGTGACAAGTATCCAGATAATCCTGGGGATCCTCAGTAGATGCACCGCTGAATGTAGAAGTGAAGAGCTTGGTGAACCTATCCAGCCTCTACAAAGCATCGGCGGACATAACCGCTCCATCGCCAGTCTGAGCTACTACACCCAGATGAACTTCCACAGTTGGTTGAACCGCTGGAACCTGAACTTGGGGAACTACCTGCTCTGGAGTGCGCGTAGCAGGAGTCTGAGCCCCTCCTCCAGCCTGAGAAGTGGCTGGTGTTACGGGAAGCAAACCCGCCCGGGTGACACTCTCCATGAGGCCCACCAATCAGACTAGCGCGTCCTGAATAACTGGGGTGGCAATGAACCCCTCTGGGACCTAAGCTGGGCCTACCAGAACTGCTAGGGCCGGAACCTCCTCCTCAAAATCAACCTGAGGCTCCGCCACTGGTGATGCTGCTCGGGGCTGAGCTATGCCCCTACCTCGACCTCTAGCACGACCTCAGGCTCGCCCTCTGCCCCTGATGGAAGCTGCTGCTGGGGGCTCGGGCTGCTGAGCGGTAGATGAGAAAGCGCGTGTTCTTACCATCTACGAAAGAATAGAGTAGAAATTCAATCAGTATTTGAGAAACAAAACCGCACGACAGGAAAGAACAAATGTGAAGTTTTCCTAACTCCTTAGCCTCTGAGGGATAAATACAGAGGTCTCCGTATAGGTCCCTCAGACTCTACTAAGTTTGTCTATGAGTTCTGATACCTATGTAACCTAGAGCTCTAATACCAACTTGTCACGACCCGGATTTTCCACCCTCAGGAGTCGTGATGGCGCCTACTAATGTGAGCTAGGCAAGCCAATTCTTAACTGTTACTTCATTAAAAAATTACTTCTTTTGACAATTATCAGTAATATCATGAAAACAATGGAATTAAATAAATATGCGGAAGACATAAATTAAAGAAACTGAACAATAATGCGGAAATCAACATATGCCTCTACCCAAGAACTGATGTCACATTACTCACGAACTTCTAAAAGTACTAAATACAACCGTTTGAAAAAAGAATATAAATTGTTTGTCTCAGAAACATGAGATAACATACTGAAATAAAAGATAGAGGAGACGCCGGGCCTGCGGACACCTGTAAGGCTACCTCGGTGTCTCACTGGACTGAAGGCTGGCTCCCGCACTACTACTTCTATCCAAGACCCGGATTTATGCAAAAGAGCACAGAGTGTAGTATCAGCACAACTGACCCCATGTGTTGGTAAGTGTCTAGCCTAATCTCGGCGAAGTAGTGACGGCTAGGACTAGAATCCAAATAAACCTGTGCAGTTCATATATATAAATATACAGCGGGAAAAAATACAGGAATAACCAGTCAATGCGAGTAGGGGAAACATGATGTGGGGGTGAATATAGTTCCGAATAGAAAGGCATCAAGTAAGGAAGGAAACAACATAACTAGAATATCAACAAGAAAGCAAAAAGCAACAATTTGTACGACATCACCCTTCGTGCTTTTACTCTCGTTCCCACCAAAACAATACACGACATCACCATTTGTGCTTTACGCTCTTCCTCACCCAAACAACAATCACAAGGCAAATAGGGTAAGGAAATCTAATACCTCGAAATAATCAAATAACAGCAGGTAATGAAAGAAACAACAAAACTCGGATATCAACAAGGAAATCAGAAATCAACAAATGCACGACATCACCCTTCGTGCTTTTACTCTCTTTCCTCACCATATAATCAATAAAATCGACACGGGATGGTATATCATGCGGCACGGCATCACACTTCATGCTTTACACTCTTTCCTCACCAAATAATCAATAAATCTGTACGGAATGGTACATCGTACGGTATGACATCACCTTTCGTGCTTTACACTTTTTCCTCACAATAACAAACAATGCACGGTATCACCCTTCGTGCTTTATCGCTCTTCCTCATCCAAACAACAATCACAAACAAGGGGCAAGGGATTAAACAAATAATAATAATAGAAATCCCGGCAAGGGAATACAATTAAACAGCTAAGAACCGGCAAGGGAACAATATCAATAAATCTCAACACCTCGGCAAGGGAGATAATCAACAAAGCAACAAGAATCCCGGCAAGGGAACAATTCAATAACTCTTTATCTTTCTTTCACTTCTTACTTTATAACTCACTTTACCACTTGAGCCAATGCTCCAAAGGGTTTCATTTTTCTCATATACTTTCACAATTCGTATTACCACTTGAGCCAATGCTTCTCGAAGTTCAAAGATCACAATTTCTTTCACATGCTTTCTACAACATATAGAAATCATCATTTAGGCATGAAAGATACCACAAGATCAAAATATCCGCAATATAAAGACTCACGGTCATGCTAGAAACCAACGTATAGATACTCGTCACCATGCCTATACGTCGTACTTGACAATTAGCACGTAGCAAATAAGACTCAACTCCTAATCCCTCAAGCTAATGTTAGACCAAACACTTACCTCGAAGCTTTGAACACCACTCAAGCCTCAATTATAGCTTCACCCCCTTGATTCCACCACAATCTGCTCGAATCTAATCACAAGTTACTTAATTACATCAATAAGTGCTAAATGAATCAACCCCAATGCATGCAAATGAGTTTTCCCAAAGTTTTACCCAAAAAGTCAAAAATCACCCCTGGACCCACGTGGTCGAAACCCGAGGTTCGGACCAAAACCCGATTACCCATTTTCCCACGAATCCAAATGTATAATTTGTTTTCAAATTCGACCCCAAAATGAGGTCTAAATCAAGAAAAAATCAAAAAGCCCTAACTCTACCCAAATCCCCAATTTTCTACCCTAAATTACATGTTTTAGGTTTAGGAATTCATGAGATGTTGAAGAAAATAGAAGGAAACAAGCAAGGATTACTAACCCACGAAGTCTTTGGTGAAGGATAGCTTCAATGGACGCCTAAGGACCTTGGAGAAGAAGGAGTTCGTGAAAATTTAATGAAATCCCGTAGCTACTGTTTCTGAAAATTAAAAATATAACTAGGCAAAATTGCCCTTCGCGTTCGCGAAGGGTAGGGCTTAACAGACTATCGCATTCGCGGAAGGAGGCACACGAATGCAGAGAGTAAAATGGTGAGGCCCTGAAATTGGTCTATGCGAACGCGGAAAGAGGCACGCAAACACGAAGAGGAAATCCTGCAAAGCTACGCGAAAGCGAGTAGGCTTACGCGAACGCGATGAAAAAAAGGAGACTCAGCCCTCAGAGTCAAATAACACTACGTGAACGCGAGGGTAGGGACGCGAACGCGAAGGAGGAGAAATTAGAGCATCGCGAACGCAAGAGGAACAATTCAAACGCGTAGAAGAAACTGGGTCTGCAACAGCTGAAGCAAATCTGCAATTTTTCTAAGTTTGAAACCACTACGAAGCACTCCCAAGCCCTCGGAGCTCCTAGCCAAACACATGCACTAACTCAACAACATTCTACGAACTTAACCGTGCGATCAAATAGCCAAAATAACATCAAAATAACGAATCAAACCTCAAAATCACTAGTTTTTCTTCAAACTTCATAAATTTTCAAATTTAGAGTTGTAAGTCCGAAACACGTCAAACGACGTCCAATTTCAACCAAACTTCACAGAAATATCTTAAACCACATATAAGACCTGTACCGGGTGCCGCAACAAAAATAAAGGCCCGATACCAACACGTTCTAACCAATTTTCATTTCAATTTTTTTTATAAATTTCAGAAAAATAATTTTACTCAAAAATTCATATCTCGGGCTTGGGACCTCGGAATTCGATTCCGGGCATACGCCCAAGTCCCATATTTTCCTACGGACCCTCCGGGACCGTCAAATCACGGATTCAAGTCCGTTTACCCAAAATATTGACCGGAGTCAAATTTACTCGTTTTAATATCAAATTTTAGCATTTTTCATAGAATTTCATATTTAAGCTTTCCGGCTATACGCCTGGACTACACACGCAAATCGAGGCAACTAAAAATGAGATTTTTAAGGCCTTGGAAGCATGAAATGGGTAAGAAAACAGGTAATGACCCCTTTGGGTCGTCACAAGAATATTTACAACATATACAAAATGTCATTTCCACTTTATGTGAATGTCTTTAAAAAAGTTTAGTGACATATCTTTTACAACATAGCAAAATGTCGCATTAAATGTTTGACACTTAAATTAATATCGGTATCCTATTTTTTAGAATGTAAATAATAATGCTTTGTTTAGTTTCATCATGAACACATTTACATTTACAAATATCAACTTATATAACAAATATGAAATAAATTTAAAACAAATATCTTTTAGCACAATAACCAAAGAATAAAGTAGCAATATAAAACGTACTTAGTACAAGATAAATAATGTCAAATCAAATGATTTGTTCTCATGTAAAACTTAAATCTAACTAAATAATAAAAGATAGTAATTTCAATGTGTAAGTACTTTAAGATCACTCCTAATTCGAATTAATTTTCCTCAACTTCTAGACTAAATCTTATAAAACCAACTCTCCACCGGCAAGCTTTTCACTTCCAGTAATTGACATCACTTCCTTCAAGAATGTTGCAGAAGAGGTCACAAGAAAAAAAAAGAATTATCCCTTTATAATAAAGTGAATTCTTTCCTTCTCTAAAATAATTGGAATACAAAAAATAATAACATATTCAAGTTCTAAAAGAGAAACAAATTGATAATGAATGTAATACTAGCAACTGAAGAGAAAAAGAAACATACAACATAAATCAAAAAATCCAAGAAAGTAAAAAAATCGCCCAAACCGAACAATTGAAATGTTGTAGTAATATCATAATGCAGTTGATGATATTTTTTTTGGTTGTGGGGGGATGTGAGAGGAAGGGAGAAAATATAACTCCACCCGATGGAGGTTCTGCAAAATTTAAATAAATATAAACACGATCAGGCCTAAAAAGCAAAATACAAGTAAGCACACATAAAGCTACTTTCCCAAGAAAGGTTGAAACAAAATCTAAATGAGATAGCTCACTTAGGAGAATCTATTTACCTCTACGATAATAATGAATTTTCTGTAACAAATGCTATATTAATAGTCAATAATGCACATTCATATCAGAGTTCAACATCGATTTTGTACTAGAAAAATGGTGTTCAATAAAAACCACAATTTCACCCTTTACCAAGGAAAAAACAAATGCTCAGCTATTCTCCATTCATCTTGCACTTAAGAAAATCATTCCTTACTCTTTTAATTTTTAATTTTCTTTGAAACTGAGGCAAAAACAGGGTGGGAGAGGGGAGGGTTAAATTCTGAAATATTAGTTTCCGTAAATGGTATATTGAGATGAAAACTAATGAATGTTATATAAGTTTTGCAAACTATAATATGAAGGGTTTCTCCCTTTGAAAAGGAGGAACAAGAACCTTGTAATTTTTTTAAAATTACCCGCTTCTTTTTCTTTGTGCCAACTTCACTAACTCCAGTCTTCTTGATTATGTTAATCTGAGAAGAAATATTAGATTGGTTACTCTGTAGTTTACAAAATTTATAACTTAGAAAATTGTGAATACAAGATATATAAAAACAGGACAAAAGTCATATAATAATTTTTATTTCCTAATATGATGGCGTTTCAATCATAGATCTTTATTTCCCTCATCTAGGTAAGAGTTTTCAACTTACTCTTTCTTCCAGGTTCTACAAACGGCTAAATATCTTGTGTAGGAGGGTAAAATCATGCTTGATGGGAATCTTATTAATTAACAAAAAGAAAAAAAGAAGCTAACTTCTTCACAGCTGCAACAAGAATGCCACCATCATTGTCAAACATTAGTTTAAAAATGGAACTCCATCCTTAAGTGTAAGCTGGAGAAGAGCCTCAAGAGTTGCGATGCTTTTTCATAAGAACATGCATCAAAGATGAGAAAGCTCTTCAACCTTTCCAAGGAAGATGATATCAGGAAGTATGTCAATACCTACCACCAAAATTTCACTACCAAAAATGGAAAAAAGGCAAGGAAAGCTCATAAGATTTAGTTGCTTGTGACTAGGACAAAAACACAGATTATTTCTCAGCAACTCTCCACACAGACTCCTCAATTGTGATTCATCGGTTCGATATACTTCAATATTCAATCAACCCAACAATACTTATTGCTAAAATAATCATTCTAACTATTGTTTGTAAAGCACTAAAAACTAAATTTCAACCATTATTATTGCTCATTGGCTCAACTGCTGGTTCATTATTGTACACTTTGTGAATCTTGATCAACTCTTCATAAACAGCTTCACTTTCAATTAGAAATACTCATAATCGTTTTTACTGGAAAATACTCATAATCGTTTTTGAGAGGACATAACAGCTTCACTCTCAATTAGAAATACTCATAATCATTTTTACTGGAAAATACTCATAATCGTTTTTGAGAGGACATACTCATAATCGTTTTTACTGGAAAATAGCCTCTATACTTTAAAATGCTATTTTGAAGCTTTACGTAACTGAAGCGAAAATTGACATAGCTAAAACTATACTCTTCAAAAGTATGCAGAAAAATATATAGTTAAATGAGTTTACGAACTCGCCATCTTTGTGTGAACAAGTGAAACAGGTGATAGTGATTGTTGGTGATCGTCCATTGAGTTATCAGAAACCTATCACAAAAGAGGAAAATTATTACAACTAAAAGAAAACTAAATTACAAGATTATCTTAAATACAATAAATTTTTGCTAAAGAGCATAATATTTTTTACCTGCTTATCACCACATAATTTCCTATTTGAGCCAATAATAATACCCAAAGATTCTAGATATGCCTTTATACCCAGCTTTACTTTATCGTCTATTTTTGCATCCATATCCTTTGTTGCTTCTAACATTTTTGCCCCATCACTTTTATTTCTTCTTTTTCTCCCTCTTCTCTATTTCTTCTTTTGCTTCAGCCAATTTTTCTTCCATCGCAATTCTCATAGCGGAGGTAGCTTTTTCAACTTCTATCTCAACTCTTCTATCAAAATCTCTTTGCTAAGCCTGAGATCGCTTATATGCAGGGCCATAAACAAAACTTGGAGCTGCTCCTTTTCCTAAATTTTGAACATTTTCATGAGTGTTTGGTCCCATAACCTGTGCATACACATCATTGGGAGCACTTTCAGGGACATTTAACTCAGGATACACCTTAGCAAGTTCACCCTCTTCTTTCTTTTGGAAAGAAAAGGCAAAACAATGAAAAGTTAATAAAATTTTATATTGGAAAAAAAGTAGTTTATATTCATAAAGAATATGAATTTACCATAGTTTCATTAGCTATCTCATTTACTGGTTGTTTATTCTTTCTCATATGTGTTTCTTTGAATACCTTGATACGACTTGGTTTTACACCATTCTTCTTTGTCATCAGTTTAAATAGTAAAAATTTTATAGCAAATATATTCAAGAAAATAAGTATTGATATATAAATTGCAGAAAGCTTATAGTAAATATGGCATATATCATCTATAATTTGAGAATGACTTATAGTAAATATGGCATACTAGATCTTTTTGCTCCAAAAGAAATTTAGAAAAAGAACACAATTGGCTAATTGCATACTTAAGTACCAAAGTTAATTTCCAAAAACAATTAACAATTTGCTGTTGAAAAATAGTCAAAACATTAAACAACAGTGAAACATTCAATTTCTTTTTCCTAGATAAGAAATGAACTACTGAAAAGTCTTTACAATTAGAATCTTCACCCAACTAACATCTCTTTCTTATTTCTTTTTTCCTTTTTTGGTCAAAAAAAGTAATTGTACATGACACTCTTAAATAACATTTAAATAATCCTGGACAAATTACATTGTAGTATATCCATAGTGTAAAGTACAACACTTCAATTATTAACAACCAGAAATAGTGGAGCGCAACACACAGAATAAGCGTGTTATACACTCAGTTATACAGAATAAGTACCTAGGAAATTTTCTGTTTCATATGAATCATTTCTTGATTTACCAGATCGGATAGCTTGTCCTTCATTTTATGGCCAATTTTGAGGTGGTTGAGGCATTGCCGCACCGCCCATTTGTTCTTCTTGTTGCTCCAAAAAATCAGGCAGAAGCATTTCTTGACTGGAATTTCTCTGTTTTTTTCTTGCCATCACAACAAAGTTGCTCAAAAACTATAGTTCCTGTAAAATTAAAAAATATTTTCTACTATCCAGACGTATAAAATAATATCAAACTAGCACGTCAAACAAAAAGACATATACGCATGTGAGATTTAAACAACTAAAAAGCATAATAAGAATTCTCGAACTCGATGATCTATGTTTAATAACAATCTTTACTAAAATAGTGACAAAAATAATAAAAGTAACTAAGATATGTCATCTTCTTCATCATATGTTTCAATACTTTCCAAAGTAAGTGGGTCAATTTCTATTCCCGGCAACCTTCTCTAACCCATTTAATATCCTCTTCATTTTCAAACCAATCTAACAATCGATATCTAAAAGATATTTTGTATAAAGTGACATAACTGTATAGACCGCAGAAACTTTTACTTGATAAATTAATATTAATATATTTATTAAAAACAGCAAAATGAGGTACTCCTCACAAGATTAACACCAAACTTTTTCTCTCTCTCTCACACACAAAAGAAAAATACAAGATCCAATTTTTTCAACCAAAGCAGACAACAAAATAAATAACCAATATGTTACTATACAATAATCAACCCTTTAATCACCAAGAAACCAATAATTTAATTAATCTAAGCATAATCTACCATTAAATAATGAAAATCTTATATCCAACTTTATAAATGTACTAAACAACAAACGTCCAAAAATACACTGTTTGACCACCAAAAAAATCAAAATCAATCTACCAATCAATACCTAAAAGAGAAAATTATTAACCCAAATTCGAACAAATAAGAAAAAGAAAGAAATCTGTTAACCCAAATCCGAACAACCAAGAAAAATAAAGATATTTGTTAACTAAATTGGGTACCTTGAATTTATAGAAAACAAGCTTTGTGGATCTCAGCAGCAAAAGCCTCAGCGATTTTCATCTCCAAGTATCTATTATAGTACAGTGAAATGCAAAAGATTAGGTTTTTCGTATAAGGAAAAGATTTGGCGATAAGAATTTTGCTTCCCTCCTCCCAATTCTTAAATTAGGTTTTTCGTAGAATTCTAACTAAGGAAGAAAAACTAAATTTAAGAATTGGGAGGAGGGAAGCAAAATTCTTATCGCCAAAATCTTTTCCTTCTAAATCTCCGATACTTTCCATACATAGCTCCTTTTGAGTCTTGGGGAAGAGGGAGCAGACTTGAGAAAATTTGGCAAACCCAATTTGAGATTTTGACCCAAAATTGATTTTGAGATAAGAGAGGGGATGACTTATAGCCTGTTTGGCCAAGCCTTTTTTTTGGGCCAATAGTGTTTTTTTTTTTTGCTTTTGGCCAAAAATTGAGGTGTTTGGCCAAGCTTTTGGAAGGAAAAAAATGCTTTTGAGGAGAAGCAGAAGCAGTTTTGGAGAAGCAGAAAAAAATAGCTTCTCTCCAAAAGCACTTTTCTGAGAAACACTTTTGAGAAAAATACAATTAGAAGCAGTTTTCAAAAGCTTGGTCAAATACTAATTACTGCTCAAAAGTGTTTTTCAAATTAATTAGCCAAACACATACTCTTTCTCACCAAAAGCACTTTTTTAAAAAGTACTTTTGAGAAAAGAACTTCTCAAAATAAACTGCTTTTGGAAGCTTGGCCAAACGGGCTATTAATTAGCTTTCTCAATTGTGGTCAATAAATGTTTGGTTCCTTGGTTTCATATATATTTTTGTTTTTGTTTTTTAAATATTTCATCTTTAAATCCAACATCTAACAAGTAGTAGTAATATAATAATACATATTTTAACTAAACATTGATATTTTAATTAAAAATTTTAAATCGGCAAAATTTATTAAAAGGCGAGGCATATGGCGTGGGCATTTCACTGAATATCGGGGGAGGGGGGGGGGCGTAAGCCTCATCGATCTTTAAATTTTTTAGTTCAAGAAATCAAAATTTTTGCCGATTTAAAACTTTTAATTAAAATATTATATATATATGAGCAGAGATTTCCTTGGTGCTTGTAACTTTTTCTTCCACTCAAAAGTTCAGCTTGTCTTGTAGCACCACTAACACTATCTTTTGTCACATCTTCTTTTCTTTATTTCTTTTCTTCTTTATGTTACATCTTCTTTTCTTTATGTCACGTCTTCTTTTCTTTAATTGTCTTTCGCATTGGCACGCCTAGTGAGATACCAGCATTATATATATATATATATATATATATATATATATATATATATATAGAAAGTACACTAAAAGTTTAAGAAAATCATAGGATTAAGGAAACTCATAAAAAATAAAATATCTAACATATTTTACAAGTATAAACAATGAAATAGTGTTACAATTGTTATCAAACTACATATATTTGATTGCTTCCCTAAAAGGCTCGAAGTTATAAATTAAACTATTATCGAACTACACATTTAATTACCTTCCTAAAAGTAATAATCAATAAACTTTATCAATATTATAATTCAAAATATTACCCCTTCAGGAATAAATACAAAGTATTAAAGTCTCTTTTGGTAGAAATAAATCTAAGAACTACAAATCAATAGCGAGTGAGGATATACAGTTCGACAATCTATATATTCAGAGAAAATGATCAAATAACATTAACCCTCACGATGTTCTCACTTAGTAAATATACAATACTATGACTCATTATTTGACTTAAGATCATTCATTTGTTAATGTATTTTGAGGGTCAACACTATTAATTAGAAAATTTAACAGATGATTTACCTAGTACTTATTGAGCGAGCCCGAGCGCCGAGCAATAGACGTGTAGGGTGCATAATTTTATGTTTGGGGTGCATATAAGCCTCACAAATTAAGCCCTACACTTGAGCCGCCTCAAGACATTGTGCAAATGACTCGCCCAGGAGCTAGTCTTGGACGGGCCTTTTAAATTATTATGCAACAAGAAACAAAATCGTCTATATTGTAGGTAATTATCATAATATTTGAACAAATTAAATATTAAATATAAAGGGTGTGATATTTTTTTAAGACAAAGAATGATTTAAAATTTAGAAACTATAGAGAAATTTTCAATCGTAGATGTTAATGTTTGTAATTACCGGCAAATAATATGACATTTAAAGTAAGGTCATATTTTTTTTGTCATTTGTATCAAAAGTTTTTACAACATTTGTTAAAGTGTCGTATTTTTACTACAGTTTGGACCAAATGTCATTGGTTTTATGACATTTTATACCAAATGTCGTCCTTTTTATGCCATTTTGTATCAAATGTCTAATTTTTACGATATTTTGTAGAAGATGTTGCACTTTTTACGACATTTCTTAAAAAATGTCATTATGTTGGACGACATTTTGTATCAAATATCGTTGTTTTAATGATATTTCCTATCAAATATCATTTTTTACGATATTTAGTATCAAATGTCATTGTTTCTATGGCAATTAATATTAAATGTCGTAGTTTTTACGATATTTTGTCATAAATGTCAAAAAAGGAAATTTCCGACATTTATTTCAATAATCACTAAATAAATGTCGTTGTATCCTCAATTTCCTGTAGTTGAATGATAATTTTCTTTAGAATAAAAATAATTTAAAACTGTCACGATCTCAAGTTCTCACCTTAGGATGTCGTGATGGCACCTAGTCCCTAAGACTAGGTAAGCCTAGCACATTCTGAGTTAATAACAGAATTGCACTATTTAATCATGTAATGACCCGATCGGTTATTTTGAGTGTTATAGCCTCGTTTTCCCATTTACTGCTTATTCAATGATCAATTGTTGATATGTAACTTACCGGGGTAGTTGATTTGGTTCCGAGAATGTTTCAGAGTAAATTGGGATACTTAGTCCCAAGGTTGGAAGCTTAACTTGAAAGAGTTGAGCGGATATTGATTTATGTGTAAACGACTCCGGAATGGAGTTTTGATGGTTCCAATAACTCTGTATGATAATTTTGGACTTAGGAGTTTGTTCGGATAGTGATTTGGAGGTCCATAGGTATTTTGGCTTGAAATGGTGAAAGTTGGAAAAATAAAAGTTTGGAGAGTTGAGAGATTTGAACAAGAGTTGACTTTGTTGTTACCCAGCTCAAAATTTGATTCCAAAAGTTGGAATTGGTTTTTTGTGTCATTTATGACTTGTGTGCAAAATTTGAGGTCAATCGAACTTGATTTGATAGGTTTCGACATCGAACATAGAAGTTAGAAGTTCATAAGTTTATTAGGCTTGAATCGATGAGCAATTCATGGTTTAGTGTTGTTTGATGTGATTTGACGCTTCAAGCGAGTTTGTATGATATTTTTAGGACTTGTTGGTATGTTTGGTTGAGGTCCAGGGGGCCTCAGGTGTGATTAGGATCATGTTCGGAGCATTTGGAACCTTGGAGAAACTCCTGATTTCTGCTACTGTATTCTTATATGCAATCGGGAGTATGATGTCGCAATCACGAAGGTTTGTTGATCACTCATGTATTTGATTTCAGCATGGTTCAATTGGATGGTGATTTGACTTATGATGTGGAGCCGGTGGCCATTTTGGGTCAGCATGTTCAAAAGTTGAGGTCAAAGGACATAGCTTCAGTGAAGGTGCAGCGGAGAAGTCATCCAGTTGAGGAGGCTACTTGGGAGACCAGGGGAGATTTAGAGCATATATCCACGCCTATTTGAGACTCCAGGTACGTTTCTAGACACGTTCGAGGACGAACATTTGTTTAGGGGGGAGGATGTAGAGACCTGGCCGGCTATTTTAAGAGTTGTCGCCCCATTTTCCTATTTTTACTGCTCATCTTATTCTTATTAGTTGCTATGTGACTTGTTGGGGTAGTTGGTTCGGGTCCAGAGAGGTTTCAGTATGAGTTGAGACACTTAGTCTCAAGGTTGGAAGCTTAAGTTGAAATGGTTGACCGAATGTTGACTTGTGTGTAAATGGTTCCGGAATGGCGTTTTGATGGTTCTGTTAGCTCCGTTGGGTGATTCTTGACTTAGGAGTGTGTCTGATTAGTGATTTGGAGGTCCGTAGGTTATTTTCGCTTGAAATGGTGAAAGTTGAAAAAATAAAAGTTTGGAAAATTGAGACGTTTGACCGAGAGTTGAGTTTGTCGTTACCGGACTTGGAATTTGATTTCGAAAGTTGGAATAGGTTTGTTGTATCATTTATGACTTGTGTGCAAAATTTGAGGTCAATCGGACTTGATTTGATAGGTTTCAGCATCGAATATGGAAGTTAGAAGTTCATAAGTTCATTAGGCTTGAATCGATGTACGATTCGTGGTTTTAGTATTGTTTGATGTGATTTGGCGCTTCAAGCAAGTTTGTATGATATTTTTAGGATTTGTTGGTATATTTGGTTGAGGTCTAGAGGGCCTCGGGTGTGATTCAGATCATGATCGGTGCATTTGGAACCTTGGAGGAATTGCTGATTTCTGCTACTGGTTTTCTTATATGCGATCGCGAGTGTGATGTCGCGATCACGAAGGGTTGTTGATCACTGATGGAAAATTGTTCTATGCGATCGCCTGGTGAGGTCCGCGATCGCATAGCTTGAGCATTTGATGTATCGCGAATACGTGGGTAAGGTCGTGTTCGCATAGAGGAAAAAGGGAAGGCTGGGACTCACGCACATTTGTTCATCGCGAACTCGTGAAGTCGTTCGCGACCGCGTAGGTCTGATGAGTCACTGCATCGCGTTCACATGGATATTTATGTGTTTGCATAGAGTAAATTTATGGGCAGTTAAGTTTGTGCTTCGAAACGCGAGGCACATTCCGCGTTCGCGAAGAAGGGACATTTGGTAGATAAATATACCAAAAACGAGGGTTTGAGCCATATTTCATAATTTGATTTTGGGAGCTCGGATTGAGGTGATTCTTGGAGAGATTCTCAAGGGAGTGATTTGGGTAAGTGCTTCTAACTTGGTTTTGGTTAAATTACATGAATATATCATTAATTTTATCATTTAATTAGTGACTTGGATTGAAAAATTAAAAAAAATTATAGAAACCTCCTAGGCTTTAATTTGAGGATGTGAAGGTCGAGTTATGATCGGATTTGAGTAATTTTAGTATGGTTGGACTCATGGTTGAATGTGTGTTCGATTTTGTCGGATTCCAAGACGTGGGCTCGGGGGTTGACTTTTGGAGTTGGTTTTTTGACTTTTGACTAAGAACTTAACATTTTCATATGGAATTGATTCGTATGGCTCGTGTTGATTGTATCGAATTATTTGTGGCTAGATTCGAGGCGTTCAAAGGCCGATTCGCGAGGCAAGGGCTTGTTGGAGTAGAGATTTATACCATTTGAGGTAAGTAACACTTCTAAACTTGGTTCTGAGGGTATAAATCCCTGAATTACGTGTTATGTGATTGATGTTGAGGTGAAGCACATGCTAGGTGACAGGCGTATGGGTGTGCACCGTAAGAATTGTGACTCGGTCGATTCCGTGGAACTGTGTAGTTAAATAATCTTGTTGTTATCCGTATATTCTCCATGTGATAGAGAAATTGAGATATGATTCTTGTTAGAAATCATGCTTATGTCATATGCTGGTACTGTTGGGATCCACAGAGGTTGTATTGCTCTTAAATTTACTTTTTTAATTTTCAATTATGTACTCAATCACAACTATCATTTGCATATCATATCTTAGTCTCTGTTGCCATTTATTGATACATCATATCATCATTTTTGGGTTGATTATCATTATACTTGTGAGCCCGAGAGACTGGAGAGATTGATGGCTTAGTGGGGTCGAGGGCTTGATTGTGAGGATGTTTATGGGATCGGGATGCACGCCACAACATGCTTTATTAATTCATGCCATGATTAGCTTATTATAGCACTTGGGCAGGATCCGCCCCTTCGGAGTCTGACTAATCAGCAGTGAGCGCAGGTACCTATTAAGTGCGAGTGCGAGTGCCGAGCGATTGGGAGGATTGAGTTATTATGAGGATGGAGTGACTGTGAGGAATGAGTGTCTATGAGGATGGAGTGAATGGGAGGACTGAGTGATTAATACTATGAGAGTATGCATATGATTTGATCATTGTTTTGTATTATAGTTGGCATACATAACTGGAATGTAGATATCGAGAGGTATCATTTCTCATTTCAGTTACACTTGACATATCTTACCTATTTGAGCTTTAATTGTTGAACTTGAAAGCATGTCTACATCTCTGTACTGTTATTTCTGTATTTGGATTGTACCTGTTGTTCTACTGTCCTAGACAGTGTTTCAGACTATGTTATTGTATAGATGCTCATGTACTCAGTAACATCCGGATTTTGGGAGTTGTGTAATGAGTCGAGGTATTTTTCATATTAGCTAATTTACAGGATTTTACTCTTAAGCTTAATTATTATAATTACAACTTGGGACCTTCAATACAACAAAAACCACAAATATACCATAACACACTCAATCAACAAATTATCAATTAGCCTTAAACTGCAATGACGAGCGATCAACTTACTACCCTACCACATATGGAATTTATCAATGCTTTTTTATCCCTCTAAACTCCATAAATCAGCAGCACAATAGGCCAACATGAGGGGACTACAAAATAGTCCACTAAAAGTGGAATAAATCGAACTTACAACTTTTGATCATCGTCCCGTGAGTTCTAACTATTAGGTGTGACGACTCAAAGGGTCATCACTCATTTTGAAAGTAAATTCTGTATTTTGAGGCCTTAAAAACCACTTTTTATCTCACCTCGATTTGCATGCTCTGTCTGGGCGCATTTCCGGTAAGCTTTTATGTGAAAACTAAGTAAAATAAGGAAATTGACTTTTAAAATTGAATAAAGTTGAATTTGGTCAACATTCTTGGTAAACGGACCCGTGATCTGACGGTCTCGTAGGGTCCGTAGTAAAATTTGGGACTTGGGCGTATGCACGGAATCGAATTCCGAGGTCCCAAGCTCGAGAAATGATTTTTTTTAAAGAAAATTGTTTTATGAAAATATAAAGGTTTTTAGACGTAAATTGATGCATTTTCTTGATAGTATCGGGCCCGTATCTTGGTTCTGAAGCCCGGTACAAGTTTGAAATAATAATTAAGTTGAATTTGTAAAATTTGGTAAAGATTGAAATTGGTTTGGTATAAAACGGGCCTATAGTTGAGAAAATAGTAATTTTGATGTTCTTGAGTGATTTCATGGATTTGAGGTTTAATTCCATACTAGCAAGTCCATATGATGTTTTTGGACTTGTGTGCATGTATAGTTTGGAGCTTCGAGGACTCGGGTGAGTTTTGGATAGGCCACGGAATGAAATTTGACTAGGAAAACTGCTGGTGTGTTGCAGGTCTGCCGGCTTCGCAATTGCGAGCTCGCATTTGCAACTAACCATCGCATTTGCGATGAATGGGTAGGGGGTGACCTTCGCATTTGCGAAGTTCCACTCGCAAAAGCGACTGCAACAGTGTTCGCATTTGCGAACAATCGTTCTCATTTGCGAGGTTAATAGGGCAGGCCTTCCTTTGCAATTGCGAAGCCTTGGTCGCAATTGCTAGTTCGCATTTGTTAACATATCATCGCAAATGCGATATTTGCGCTTGTGTAAATTATGACTTAGCCGAAATTTTTTCATTTTTCAAACTCCCTCAAACCCTAAGCTCTCTTGGCCGATTTTCTAAAGAAAAGTTCTTCTCCAAATTGATTATAAGTCATTTCTAACTCATTTTCTTTAATCTATAACATCTTTTTACATGATTTCAATTCAAAATCAAGGATTTTCATGGGGGAAATTGGGTGTTTTGGGTAGAACTTAGGATTTCTAAATTTTGGAGATTTGGGCATCGATTTGAGGTCCGATTTCAAAACAAATTATATATTTGAGTTCATGGGTGAATGGGTAATCGTGTTTGGGTTCGAACCTCGGGTTTTGACCATGTGGGCCTGGTGTCGATTTTTGACTTTTTGGGGAAATCTTTAGAAAACTTATTTCTATGCATTAGAATTGATTCATTTAACATTTATTGATATTGTTAAGTAAATTGTGGCTAGATACAAATGAATTGGTAATGGAAACAAGAGGTAAAGCGATAGTTGAGGCTTGAATTGTATTCTTGACATTGAGGTAAGTGTTTGGTCTAACCTTAGCTTGAGGGATTAAGAGTTGTGTCTTATTTGCTATGTGTTAATTGTTGAGTACGACGTATAGACATGGTAACGAGTATCTATACGTCGGTGTCAAGCATGACCGTGAGTCTTATACTATGATTAATTTGACTTCGTTTCGTATTGTTCATGCTTTATATGATGATTTCTATTGTTGAACAAGGCTTGTGGAAGTATTATTGGTAATTGAACATTGTAGAGCGTTGGATCAAGTTGGGAATTGAGTTTTGAAGTAAATGTGAAAAAGAGAAGAGGTTTATGATATTGTCTCCCTTGCCGGGATGTTATTGCTTTTAATATTATCTCCCTTGCCGGGATGTTATTACTCATGATAGTGATTCCCTTGCCGGGATATTGTTGTTTTGCTATTGTTCCCTTGCCAGGATTTTATAGTGATAATATTGATTCCCTTGCCTAAATTGCTTTGCGATTGTTTCTTGGGTGGGGAAGAGTGTGAAGCACGAAAGGTGATACCGTGCATGATTTGAGAGTGTTAATGCACGAAGGGTGATGGCGTGCCGATATTGTAAGGCAAAAGCACAAAGGGTGATGGCGTGTCGCACGATGTAAAATGTCGTGCCATGATATGAGTAATAATGCACGAAGGATAATTCTGTGTCATGATTATGTGAGGTAAAAGCACGAAGGGTGATGCCGTGCCGATTATATTGATTCTTATGGTGAGGACGAGAGTAAAAGAACGAAGGGTGATGCCTTGCACTTGTCTTTGATTTCCTTATTCTTGCTTACAGTTGAATTTTCATGTTCCTTTCACTTTTTTGTTGAGATTTTATTTGTACATGATATTCCCCGTAGCATGTTTCCCCTTCCCATCTTTAACTGCTAGTTTCTATCATTATTACTTGCTATATATGATATACATGCATAGGTTTATTTGGTAGTCTTGTCAGAGCCTCATCACTACTTCACCAAGGTTAGGCTAGGCACTTACCAGCACATGGGATTGGTTGTGCTGATACTACTCTCTGCACTGTGCGTAGATCCCGGTGCTGCAGCTTTTGGACTATAGTGAGGTTGCTACCTTCAGTTCATCAGGCGACCCGAGGTAGTCCTGCAGGCGTCCGCAGGCCTTGGCGTCCCCTTCCTATCTAGTTTTTCTTCTGTTCTTTACTATTTCAGAGACAGACATGTATCTATTTTGTTCGAACCCTATTTGTAGTATTCTTAGATAGTCTGTGAGATTGTGACAGTAGTTCTGGGTAGCTTGTGTTTATGGATTTGTATCGGTATTATTTTAAATTATTACATTTCATTCTTCTACTTTATTATTTCCGCTATTTATAAAATATTAACTCACAATTGTTAAGGTATTAAAAATGAAAAGGGTTAAATAATTGGAATAATTAGCTTTCCTAGCTTTCACTAGTAGGCGCCATCACGACTCCCGAGGGTGGAAAATTCGGGTCGTAACAAGTTGGTATCAGAGCTCTAGGTTGCTTAGGTCTCACAATTCACGGACAAGCTTAGTAGAGTATGAGGGATCGGTACGGAGACGTTTGTATTTATCTCCAGAGGCTATAGAGTTAGGAACAAACTTCACATCTATTCTTTGTTGTCGTGCAACTTGATTTCTCAATGCTAATTGAACTTCCACTCTATTCTTTCACAGATGGTGAGAACACGTACCCCTTCATCAGTTGATCAGCAGCCCGAGCCCCTAGTAGCAGCTCTTGCGAGGGGCAGAGGTCGAGTCCTTGCTAGGGCCCGAGGTAGAGGTAGGGCTCAGCCTAGAGCTCGAGCAGCAGCACCAGTGGCGGAGCCTCAGGTTGAGTTTGACGATGGGGTTCCAACGCAGACAGTTCCAGCAGGACCAACTCAGGTCCCAAAGGGGTTCATCGCCACTCCGGTACTTCAGGATGCTCTGGTACATCTAGTGGGCCTTATGGAGGAGGAGCCCAGACTCATGTTACTCGCACTCCGGAGCAGATGGCTCCCCAGTTTCAAACCCCATCGGCTCAGTTAGTTGGGGTAGTTCAGCCTGGAGTTGTGGCCCAAGCTGGTGAGGGGCCAACTATGTCTACTGATGCCTTGTGGAGGTAGGACAGGTTCACCAAGCTCTTCACCACTACTTTTGGTAGTACATCTTTTGAGGATCCCCAGGATTATTTGGACAGCTGTCATGAGGTTCTTCGAAACATGGGGATAGTGGAGACCAATGGGGTCGACTTTGCTACTTTCCATTTGTCTGGATCACCCAAGACTTGGTGGAGAAATTATTGTTTGGCTAGACCAGTTGGGTCACCAGCGTTGACTTGGGATCAGTTCTCTCAGCTATTTCTGGAGAAGTTTCTTCCGATCACTTAGAGGGAGAACTATAAGAGGCAGTTTTATCGTCTCCAGCAGGGTTCTATGACTGTCATTTAGTACGAGACCAGATTCATTGACTTGGTCCGTTATACTCTTCTTATACTTCCCACTGAGAGAGAGAGAGTGAGGAGGTTGATTGAGGGACTCATTCAGCCTATTCGATTGTAGATGGCTAAGGAGACAGGGAGCGAGATTTCTTTTCAGGATGCGGCCGATATGGACAGAAGAGTTGAGATGGTTCTATCACAGGGGGGTGGTCAGGGATCTGGCAAGAGGCCTCGTCATTCGGGCAGGTTCAGTGGTGCCTCATCTGGAGGCAAGGATTCTTTTGGTAGGGACCATCCTTCCAGGCTGTTTCATTCAGCACTTCAGGCTTCTCATGGTGCTCCAGGTGGTCGTGGTTCTCATATACAATATTCATATTAGTTGCCTTAGAGTGCACCGCCAGCTCCTATCAGTGCACCTTCGCTACAGAGTTTTCGGAGTGGTTATTCAGGCCGTCAGGGTCAGCAGTCTCAGTAGCCGAGGGCTTGTTATACTTGTGGAAATACGAGGCATATTGCTAGATTTTGCCCTCGAGCACCGAGCAGCTCTCATCATTAGGGTTCCGGTTCTATGGTTCAAGCACCGAGTGTTCCACCGTCCGCTCAGCCAGCTAGAGGTGGAGGTAGAGATTATAAAGGTGGAGGTAGAGGTATTAGAGGTGGAGGTCAGGCCACTAGAGGTGGAGGCCAGCTAACAGGAGTCCGTCTGAGAGATGTAATTTAGAGTGGTGGGGCCCAGCTCCAAAGTTATGCTCTTCCAGCCAGGCCTAAGGCTGGGGCTTCTGATACAGTTATTACAAGTACTGTTCTGGTTTGTAGTAGAGATGCTTCAGTTCTATTTGATCCAGGATCTACATACTCCTATGTGTCATCTTATTTTGCACCGTATCTGGTCATGCCTAGTGGTTCTTTTAGTGCTCCTGTATATGTGTCTACACTGGTGAGTGATTCTATTGTGTTAGATGGTGTCCATCATTCATGTATAGTTATGATTGGGGGTCTTGAGACTCGAGTAGATTTGTTACTTCTGAATATGGTTGATTTTGATGTCATATTGGGGATGGACTGGTTATCACCCTACCATGCTATCTTGGACTGTCATGCTAAGACTGTGACCTTAGCATTGCTGGGTTTACCTAGTTTAGAGTAGAGAGGGACTCCTGGTTATTCTACCCGTAGGGTTATCTCATATATGAAGGCTCGGCGTATGGTCGAGAAGGGGTGTTTGGCCTATTTGGCATATGTTTGTGATTCTAGTGCCGAGGTTCCTTCTATGGATTCTGTGCCTGTTGTTCGTGAGTTTCCTGGGGTATTTCCTTTAGACCTACCGGGTATACCACCCTACAGGGATATTGACTTCTGCATTGATTTGGCTTCGGGAACTCAGCCCATTTCTATCCCACTGTATCATATGTCCCCACCTGAGTTGAAAGAATTTAAAGAGCAGTTGCATGACTTGCTTGATAAAGGCTTTATTAACCTAGTGTCTCGCCTTAGGGTGCGCTAGTGTTGTTTGTTAAGAGAAAGGACGGATCGATGAGGATGTGTATAGATTACAGACAGTTGAACAAAGTTACAATCAAGAATATGTATCCATTGCCGAGGATTGATAATTTGTTTGATCAGCTTCAGAGTGCCGAGGTATTTTTGAAGATTGACTTGAGATCTAGCTACCATCAGTTGAGGATTAGGGCATCCGATGTCCCTAAGATAGCTTTCTGCACTCGGTACTGGCATTATGAGTTCTTGGTGATGTCAATTGGATTGACAAATGCCCCAAAAGCTTTTATGGATTTGATGAACCGAGTGTTGAAGCCTTACTTGGACTCATTCGTGATAGTCTCATTGATGATATTTTTATTTATTCCACAGCCGGGAAGAGCATGAGCAACATCTGAGAGTTGTTCTTCAGACTTTGAGAGATAGTCGGTTGTATGCTAAGTTTTCGAAGTGTGAGTTCTGGTTGAGTTTAGTTGCATTCTTGGGTCATGTCGTCTTAGTAGAGGGTATTCAGGTAGATCCAAAGAAGATTGAGGCAGTCAAGAACTGGCCTAGACCCACGTCAGCTACTGAGATCTAGAGTTTCTTGGGTTTGGCAGGCTATTACCGTTGGTTTGTGGAGGGGTTTTCATCTATTGCAGCCCCGATGACCAGGTTGACCCAGAAGAGTGACCAGTTCAGGTGGTCAGACGAGTGTGAGGCAAGCTTTCAGAAGCTCAAGACAGCATTGACTACGATGCTGGTGTTGGTTTTGCCCACAAGTTCAAGGCCATATACAATTTATTGTGACGCATCTCGTATTAGACTTGGTGCAGTGTAGATGCAGGATGGCAATGTCATTGCATATTCTTCACGACAGTTGAAGATTCATGAGAAGAATTATCCAGTTCATGACTTGGAGTTAACATCCATTGTTCACGCATTGAAGATTTGGAGGTATTATTTGTATGACATGTCATGTGAGGTGTTCACGGATCACAAGAGTCTACAGTATTTGTTCAAGCAGAAGAAGCTAAATTTGAGGCAGAGAAGGTGGTTGGAGCTATTGAAAGACTATGATATCACTATCTTATATCATCCAAGGAAGGCCAATGTGGTGGTCGATGCTTTGAGTAGAAAGTCAGCCAGTATAGGCAGTCTTGCATATATTCCGGTCGGTGAGAGACCACTTGCTTTGGATGTTCAGGCTTTGGCCAATCAGTTCTTGAGGTTGGATGTTTCTGAGCCCAGCCGTGTGTTAGCTTACACAGTCACTTGTTTTTCATTATTTGAGCGTATTCGAGATCGGCAATATGATGATCCTCATTTGTCTGTCCTTAGGGACATGGTGCAGCAAAGAGGTTCCAAGCAGGTTACATTGGAAGATGATGGGGTTTTGAGTATGCATGGTTGTATTTGTGTGCCTAATGTGGATGGACTTTGAGAGTTGATTCTAGAGGAGGCCCATAGTTCCCGGTATTACATTCATCCGAGTGCCGCCAAGATGTATCAGGACTTGCGGCAACATTATTGGTGGAGGGGGATAAAGAAGGATATTGTTGCATATATGGCTCAGTGTTTGAATTGTCAGCAGGTGAAGTACGAGCATCAGAGACCTGGTGGTTTGTTCCAGAAGATTGAGATTCCTGAGTGGAAGTGGGAGCGTATCACTATGGACTTTGTTGTTCGACTCCCATAGACTCAGAGGAAGTTCGATGCAGTGTGGGTTATTGTTGATAGGCTGACCAAGTCAACACATTTCATTCCTATGGCAGTTTTCTATTCTTCTGAGAAGTTAGCCGAGATCTATAACCGGGAGATTGTTCGTCTTCATGGTATGCACGTGTCTATCATTTCGGACCGAGGTACGCAAATTACCTCACATTTCTGGAGGGCAGTTCAGCGTGAGTTGGGCACACGGGTCAAGTTGATCACAATATTTCATCCTTAGATGGACGGGCAGTCCGAGCATGTTATTCAGATTTTGGAGGATATGCTCCGAGCTTGTGTCATTGACTTTGGAGTCTTGTGGGATCAGTTCTTGCCTTTATCGGAGTTTTCCTACAACAACAACTACCAGTCGAGCATCCAGTTGGCTCCTTATGAGGCTTTAAATGCTAGGCGATGTCGATCGCCAGTTGGATGGTTTGAGCCGGAATAGGCTCGATTTTTGGGTACGGATCTAGTACAGGATGACTTGAACAAGGTCAGGATCATTCAGGATGGGCTTCGTACAACTTAGTCCAGGCAAAGAGTTATGCCGACCGTAAGGTTCGTGATGTGGCATTCATGGTCGGCGAGCCGGTGTTGCTTCGAGTATCGCCTATAAAGGGCATTATGAGATTTGGAAAGAAGGGAAAGCAAAGCCCTCGATTTATTGGCATTTTAGATTATTGATTGAGTGGTAGATGTGGCTTATAGACTTGCGTTGCCGCCGAGTTTATCAGTCGTCCATCCAGTGTTTCATGTGTCCATGCTTCGAAAGTATCACGACGATCCAGCCCACGTATTAGATTTCAGTACTGTCCAGTTGGACAAGGATTTGTCCTATGAGGAGGAGTCAGTAGCTATTCTAGACTTGCAGGTTCGTCAGTTGATATCGAAGAGTTTCCCTTCTATTCGTGTTCGGTGCAGAGGTCAGCCTGTTGAGGCAACAACCTGGGAGTCTTAGTCCCATATGCGGAGCCGATATCCCCATCTTTTCTCCGACTTAGGTACTTTTCTTATATTCGTTCGAGGATGAACGATTGTTTTAGAGGTGGAGACTCATTTTAAAAGTAAATTCTGTGTTTCGGGGCCTTAAAAACCTTTTTTTGTCGCACCTCGATTTGCATGCACAGTCTGGGCGCGTTTCCGAAAAGCGTTTTTGTGAAAACTAAGTAAAATAAGGAAATTGGCTTTTAAAATTAAATAAAGTTTACTTTGGTCAATATTCTTGGTAAATAGACCCGGACCCGTAATTCGATGGTCTCGTAGGGTCCGCAGTAAAATTTGGGACTTGGGCGTATGCCCGGAATCGAACTCCGAGGTCCCAAGCCCGAGAAATGATTTTTTTAAAGAAATTGTTTTCTATAAAATATAAAAGTTTTTAGAAGTGAATTGATGCATTTTCTTGATGGTATTGGGTCTGTATCTTGGTTCTGGAGCCCGGTACAAGTTTGAAATAATAATTAAGCCGAATCTGTAAAATTTGGTAAAAATCGAAATTCGTTTGGTACAAAACAGACCTATAGTTGAGAAAATAGTAATTTTGATGTTCTTGAGTGATTTCATGAATTTAAGGTTTAATTCCTAGTTGTTGATGTTATTTTGATGATTTGATTGCACGAGCAAGTCCGTATGATATTTTTGGACTTGCGTGCATATATGGTTTGGAGCCCTGAGGGCGCGGGTGATTTTTGGATAGGCCACGAAGTGAAATTTGACTTAGTAAAACTGCTGGTGTGTTGCAGGTTTGTAGGCTTCGCAATTGCGAGCTCGCATTTGCGACTAACCATCACATTTGCGAAGACTGGGTAGGGGGTGACCTTCGCATTTGCGAAGCATCAGTCACAAAAGTGACTCCAACAGTGTTCGCATTTGGGAACGGTCGTTCGCATTTGCGAGGTTAACAGGGCAGACCTCCTCCGCAATTGCGATGCCTTGGCCGCAGTTGCGAGTTCGCATTTGTGAACTGTCATGACCCTAACCTCGAACCCGGTCGTGATGGCGCCTCTCGTGAAGACAAGGCTAGCCAGTCTAACCCAATTTGTCCTTTTAAGCGGTTAAATAGCATAAGAATCATTCAAACATGATTTAATAGCACAATTAGCGGAAATAGAGATAACAAGGCGGAAATACAACCTGACACAGCCCTAACTCGGGGTGTCACAAGTCATGAGCAACTAAGGATCCTGTTACGAGTCTACTAAATACAATATTTGGTACAACTATTTGAAGAACATAAAAGTAATAAGATAAGGGAGACACGGGGGCTGCGGACGCCAACAACTACCTCATAGTCTCCGAAACACCGCCTGGACTGGAGGCATCAGCACTCAGGAGCGGGACCTACTAAGCCTGAATCTGAACACAGGGGTGCAGGGAGTACAGTGAGTACTCCAACTCAGTGAGTAATAAATATAAATAATGGCTGAAAGCAAGAAAACACGTGGAAACACAAAGCAATCTATACCGAAGCAGTAAAATCACTTAAAGCAGTAAATCAGTGAAATATCAAGTAAACTTCCTTTTTCGACCAGTAAAACAAGTAATTTGGCAGGTAATTAACAAATAGAAATCTGCCCCTCAGGCAACAACTCAAAACGGTACCAGCCCCTCAGGCTCACTCTCAGAATAATATCAGCCCCTCAGGCTCACTCTCAGAACAGTATTAGCCCCTCGGGCTCACTCTCAGAACAGTATCAGCCCCTCGGGCTCATTCTCAGAACAGTATCAGCCGCTCGTGTTCACTCTCAGATCACAATGGGTACCCGCGCTCACTGGGGGTGTGCAGACTCCTGAGGGCCCCTTACGGCCCAAGCGCAATATCAAGCCATCTCGTGGCATCAACTCTCGGCTCTCGGCCTCGCATCACTCAAGCCACCTCGTGGCGTATAAATGTATCTCAGGCCCTCAGCCTCATATCACTCAGTGTATCCTCACCTCTGGCCCTCGGCCGTACTCAGTCCAAAAAATCATCACAAGCCCCTCGGGCATTAGTAAAACAGTAGTTCTCAGCCCAAAACATCATTTAGAAATATCATTTAAGCCTCAAAACTAAGTAAAAGTGGCTGAGTTGTAAAGCAGTAGGAAACCACATGGATGAGTTCAAGTAATAAATCAAAACAGTGAGGAAATAGTGATAAAAATCCCCGGAGGGTTCAAATAGTTGGTAGGAAGCTCAAATATGGCAATCACCCCAAACCATTATGATAACAAACAAGTTTCAATCAAATACGCGGTAAAAACATCAATCGGGACAAACCAAATCACAATCCCTAATAGTAAATGACCCCACGCTCATCATCAAACGCGTGTCTCACCTCAATATAGCACTACGATGTGCAAATCTGGGGTTTCAAACCCTCAAGACATCATTTATAATCGTTACTCACCTCGAACTGGCTAATTCTCTAGCTCGCGACGCCTTTGCCCCTCGAATTGGCCTCCACGCGCATCGAATCTATCCAAAATCAGAACGAATACGTCACAATATGCTAAGGGAACAAAGCCCAAGCGAGAACAATTGAATTACCACAAAATTCCAGAAATTGGTCAAACCCGACCCCCGGGCCCACATCTTGGAATTTAACAAAATTCACAAAACTAGAATCCTTATACTCTCACGAGTCTATCCATACAAAAATTATCCAATTCTGATACCATTTGGTCCCTCAAATCATCATTTTTACATTTTTGAAAGATTTCACAATTTTCTTCCCAAATTCCATCCCAAATCATGAATTAAATGATGAATTCAATGATAGATTCATGTACTCTAGCCAAATATGAGTTAGAATCACTTACCCCAATGAATTTCTTGAAAAACCTTCGAAAAATCGTTAAAATCCGAGCTCTCTAGGTCAAAATATCAAATAAAACCCAAAACCTCGTATTTATAGAATACCCCACAGATTTCCACCTCCGCGGGCCATACAAAATCGACCATGGTCCGCACAAAACCATTGCGGTCCGCACAAAAATGACTGCGGCCGCCCATTCTTTCCTTTGTAGTGATAGACTTTAGTATTTTGGCCATAACTTTCGCTACATATGTCCAAATTAGGATATCTTTATCTTTCTGGAAACTAGACACAAATGACTACAACTTTTGTTTTTCGCTTATCTCAAATTTCCTTGTAGAACAAAAGATATGAGCTTCCGAAGTAGGACAAGCGGAATGTTCTTTATCGCGGTCGCACACCATTTTGTGCGGTCCGCACAACACTCACTGCGGACGCACTTCATTTTTTGCGGACCGCGCTGGTGAGTTCCGAGGCCTACAACCCTTCTGGACCTGCTACAGCTATGATTTTTGGCCTAAAACATCCCAGAACCTGCCTGAAACTCGCCCGAATCCTCGGGATTTCAAACCAATTGTACCAACATATCCCATGACATCGTTCAAACTTATTCAAAACCTCGGGATGCTCACAACAACATCAAATCACCAATTTAACATGGGATTCAAGCCTAATAACTCCAAGAACTCTTAAATTATGCTTTCGATCAAAAGTCTATCAAATCTCACCCGAATGACCTGAAATTTTGTACACACATCCCAAATGACACAACAAAGCTACTACCACTCTCAGAATTCTTTTCCGACCCCTATATCAAAATCTCGCCTATCAACCGGAAATCACCAAACTATCAACTTCGCCAATTCAAGCCTAAATCTTCTCTACAACTCCAAAACTCATTCCGATCGCTCTCCTAAGTCACAATTCCCGCATATCCCGCTCCGTCTCCCAGGTAGCCTCCTCCACGGGCCGACCTCTCCACTGCACTTTCACTGAAGCTATATCCTTTGACCTCAACTTCCGAACCTGATGACCAAAAATAGCTACTGGCTCTACATCAAAGGTCAAATCATCATCCAACTGAACTGTGTTGAAGTCCAAAACATGAAACGGATCCCAAATATACTTTCGGAGCATAGAAACATGAAATACCGGATGCACACTCGACAAGCTGGATGGCAAAGCAAGTTCATAAGCCACCTCCCCAATCCTCCGAAGCACCTCAAATGGCCCAATGAACCGAGGACTCAATTTTCCTTTCTTCTCAAATCTCATAACACCCTTCATAGGTGAAACCTTCAGCAGAACCTTCTCGCCAACCATGTGGGACACATCTCGAACCTTCCTATCAGCATTGTAAACATGTGATTTTGACCCTCCCCGAACTTTTGCCCATTTTTAGCGTAAAATGTTTAGTTTAGGCCTAAAATCGATATTTCAACTAATTTTGACTCTTTTAATTTATTTCGTCACAAAAAAATGAAAATTACAAAAGTATATTTTAGTTTACGTATCTTTCATAAATTTAAATAAAATATATACAAAAATAATACCTTATCTTTATTTTTATATAATCTTGAAAACACAAAAAATAGTTTTATGTTGTATAGTTTAGTTCAATTAATTAAATTAGTTTTATATTTTTATATTATAATTGTACATAATTTTAGAAGGAGAAATTAGTTTTAGGTTAGTTTATCCCGTCTTTATAAATCTTATAGTCCATTTCTCTAGTCTTTGGCCTAATTCCCTAGCTCATAATTCCTAGGCCCATACCTCCTAACCTAATGATAACCCTAAAATCCTAAACCTATATAAAAAGAAGCTAGCCCCTACACCTGGGAGGAGGAGCCGAAACTCAAAACAAATCGGACCTTAGGAGACCACCCACCCCCACGTCGTCTTCTTCCCTAAGAGAAACAACCTGGACCTAATTTCTGAGACCTTTTCAGCAATCATGTCCCTTGATTTGAAGAAGGATCTCTGACTTCTCATTTGGAAAGAACAAAAACAGTAGCCCCTTTGAATTCCTAAACAAAAGGAGAGGAGAATGACACCCCCAATTCCAAAAAAAAGAAATACAACCGCAATTCAGCCCCAAAACTCATGCTCCTCCGCGTCTTGTAGCTCGAAAAACTCAGATGAAGCATCATCCTTTAATTACCCAAAGACTCCCTAAACTCCATTAAAACTCAGCCCCAAAGCTTAGCAAAATCCAACTGAAAAAAAGGAAGCAAAACCAACTCAAAAAATAGCCGAAAATAACCTCAAAATCAGTCGGAGCTCAGCCTCGTCATTTTGGCGTGGTTCGAGTTTTTCGGTGAGCTTCGAGGCTGTCGGAGAGATGGTTCTAAGGTCGTTTGAGGCGCTGAGGTCGTTGGAAAATGTTTCGGTCACGAGTTGTCTAATTTTCGAGTTGGTTGTAGCTTTGGCTCAAATTCAACAAAAAGATTTTCCTTAGCAATATTGAAGTAAGTTTATCGCTTTGAGGTTCATTCTTAGCTTCTTCGTTTCTTCAAGTTTTATTAGCTTATATGTTTATAAGATTTTGTTTGGTTGCTGCTGAGTTGACAATTTTTATGGCTTCTTTTGTTAAAACTTTCCAACATAAGCTTCAGTGGTTTACGTAAACTCATAAATTTGGTTCAAATGTGTTATGTAAAATTTGTCATACCCTTTTGTTTGTTACAATTGCTTGGGTGTGAATTATGTTGCTTTAACCCTATTATTTTTTTTGTATCTGTCAAATTGAGTTGTATGAGATATTGGTACTAATATTTGTAACCAGGTCTATTAAGTTGATGAACCAAGTATTTTTGGCATTTTCTGCTGGGAAATTGGCCTGCTGTGTTTGATGGATGTTACTTAAAATGTTTTGGATAGAGTATTATTAATAAATTGGGTTAGGTTACGTGTTAGATACTATTGTTAGGTTAGTGTATTAGTCGTTTCTTTATGTTTTCTTAGCTACCGTAGGAATGAATTTTAATGTTGAAAAAGAATAGTGAGTTATACTTAGTAACTTATTCATAATAACTAAAATCTTACACTTCTTCTCCAAATAATTTCATAATTGATGACTTCGCAATAATCCCAAAGTAGTTTTAGGAAGAAACAATTAAATTATGAACTTGGTAGCTTGCTTTAGGCGCGTAATTTAAAATTACCTTCTTAAACTCGGGTGTGCATTTCATGTGACCAAAATCCAAATCTTAACAACGTTAAATAAAATGTGTCTCATACTGCGGGTGCATTCATGTGGCGTGGTCTAAAGACGTGTTTTAGATGACGTTGACATCTTTCTTAAAATAATTAAAAGCGGTTTTAAAGTTTAAAATTATACCATAGGCTAAAAAATGTACTAAAATCAGATAATAGACCAATTATAATACTTGAGCGACCGTGCTAGAACCACGGAATCCAAGAATGCCTAACACCTTCTCCTGGGTTAACAGAATTCCTTACCCGGATTTCTGTGTTTGCAGACTGTAAAATAGAGTCAATCTTTCCTCGATTCGGGATTTAAAACCGGTGACTTGATATCCTAAGTGGCGACTCTGAATTTAAAATAGATAATCCCGTTTCGATTGTCACTTTAATTGGAAAAATCTCCCTTATATACCCCTTTATGGGAGTGTAGTAAAAAGGACGTGTGAAAGCTCTGGCAACTCTGCTGGGGACCGAACCTAGAATCTCTGGTTCAGGGTTCAAGAATTCGATCTTAGATGAATTGTTATAGTTGGCTTTATCCATTATCTGATTTTGTTACATGTTTGGGCCTAATGGGCTAATTGTTGCTTTTACCGCTTTGATATTCTGTGAACTGTATATAAACTGCTACGAAACCCTTCCTCTCTCTGAGTCTTCTAAATCATGGAGAAGTGTGCACTTCATGTGACTTCTCTTCTGTTAGAGTCATATACCAAATTTTAGAACGAGGTTTGGACAATTTGCAAAGCCGGTGAAGCTTCTGTATTCCCGGTACGCTGCCTCCCCTCGGCTCGAGCTGTCCGCTCGGGTAAGCCAGGTCTAGAACAAATAAACTCAGGTTTTAAACCTAGTATAACATAGTCTCATGCCGATCTCTAGTAGGAACACTAGTTTGCATCATGTGCATTTTAATTTTGGGGACTCAACTCAGGGGTTGGGTCCGTCTAGGACAGGTGTACCCAAAAATCAAAAGACCATCTTGATTCATCTTACGTGCTACTTGCGTATCTGTCTGTTTCAGCTTGCATGTTGACTGGCTTCTACAATAGGGAAAGAAAATGAAAAAAAAAAAGAAAATCAAGAAAGAGGAGAAAGAAGAAAAAAGAAACAAAAAGTGAGAGCTAGGTATTTAGAAAATTCTGAAAATCTGCCAAAATTCTAGAGAAAAAAAAGTCATTTCAAAATGAGCCAAAATTATCAAGCGTCATGTTTTCCTGTTCCGTCAAAACTGGGCGAACTACGCAGGTCTGATTCTCACCGGATGTGAGATATGTAGGCAAACCTCATCGGTTCCGGCCCATAATTTTCAAAAAAAATCCAAAAATATTTTCCTTACTTCCTCTATAGAAAAGTCTTTTTTTAGACCCCAATTTTTAAAAAATCTAAAAATATTTTCCATTACTTGCTTCTTTAGAAAGCCTTTCTTTTAGACCCTAATTGTTTTTTTTAAAAAAAAATACAAAAATATTTTCTTTGAATTTCTTCCAAAAATCCAAAAATATTTTCATTCTTTTTTCAAAATTGAAAAGAAAATTCAAAATTCAGAAATATTTTCTTTTTTTTTGGAAGCATTTCTTTCATAAATTCAAAATAAAATTAGAAAAATATTTTCTTTCTTCTTTAGAAGTTTTTTTCTTTCGAAATTCTAGAAAAAAAATTCAAAAATAAAAGTCTTTCTACTTTAGAAGTCTTTCTTTGCAAAAATGTTGACGAAAAATCAAAATTCAAAAATATTCTCTTTCTTCTTTATAAGTCTTTCTTTCGAAAAAATAAAATAAAAAATTCAAAAAAAAAGTTAGTTTATTTACTTTATTCATGATCTTCCCGAACTACGCAAGATCTAATTCATGTTCCCACATGATACGTAGGCAACTCACATCAGGTTCGATCACCAGTAAAAGAAATAGAAAAAAAATGAAGAAATAAAAAAATATTGATAATAATAAGGACCGAGTGAGTCCATTCTAATATGTTTTGTTTTGAATTGTGAAGAAAGTTGAGGTGGTCGGTTTGTGGTAAGCTGGAAACACAAGATCCAAGGAAAAATGATAACTGACATCGAAGTTGTTACAAGTGCTCAAGAGACTCAGGGTCAGAGGGTTCAATAAGAGTCTACTGTGTTTGAGAAAAATAGAATACTGAAACAGCAAATGACCGAAATGTGTCAAGAATGGGCCAGTGGTCAGGGACAACCTCGTCATGAGTCATAATTTGCTACACAGTAAGAGCAGTACCACTTTCTTGAGTACCACTCGTACTCGTTTGATCTTCCTGCAAACATTGAGAAACCTGCCCGAAAGATGGTACATGAAGAAATGACCCAAAGAGTGAAAAGCTTAGAACAACGGTTGAAAAACATGCAAGGGTTGGCAGGTCAAAAGAGTGTTGCCTTCAAAGATCTATGTATGTTCCCCGATGTCCACTTGCCGCCTGGTTTCAATACTCCCAAAGTTGAAAAGTATGATGGACATGGAGACCCCATAACCCACCTGTAAAGGTATTGCAATCAACTGAGAGGTGCGGGAAGAAACGAAGAATTGCTGATGGCTTATTTTGGGGAAAGCCTTACGAAAGTAGAATCCGAATGGTTTTTGGATCAAGACACATCTCGCTTGTACGTCTGGAATGACATGGCACAGGCCTTTGTCAATCAGTTCCAGTACAACATCGACATTGCCCCACACCGCATTTCCCTTTCAAACCTGAAAAAGAAACCAAGTGAAAGTTTTAGGGAATATGCCATTAAATGGAAAGAGCAAGCAACTCGAGTTAAGCCACCCATGGATGACCACGAGCTAATCACTGTCTTCCTTCAAGCTCAAAAGCCAGATTACTTTCAAAACATTATGTCCGCAGTTGGCAAATCCTTCTCGGAAGCAATCAAAATGGGAGAAATGGTAGAGAATGGTCTTAAGACAGGCAAAATTATAAGTCAAGCAGTTTTTAAAGCCGCAACTCAGGCTGTCCGGGTTGAATCTGATAATTTTAGCGACACAAATGAGAAGTTTGAAGAAATCATGATGACATCAGGGTCGAGAAGAGGTCCCAGGAGAACATCTCGAAGGCATGAGCAACCTCCTCAAGTTTTCCATGACTCCCCTAAGCAGTATTATCCACCTCAAAACCCTCAATACTCTGTCGCTCCACCTCAGTATATTGTCCAGACACCAAAACATCCCAGAAGGCGAGCACGAGCATCACGAAATCTCCAACAGCCTCCACAAGATTTTTAGGTGCCCTATAACCCACATCCAAGCTAGAGGTATAAAAGGGAACAAAGGTTGAAAGATAATTTTAAACCAATAGGAGAGTCATATGCAAGATTATTTGAGAAGTTAAAGCATTATGACATGATTGCACCTATTCCTCCAAATCATGTGGACCAACGTGCGAGAAACTTTGAGCCTTCTAAAAGGTGTGAATATCATTCCAATGCCCAGGGGAACAATGTTGAAAGCTGTCGGGATTTGGAAAGAGAAATAGAAAGGATGATCCAGGAAAACCTGATTGTGATCCAAGATAGTGACACCCAGAATATCGCAAAGAATCCTTTACCTGCACATGATGATGCACACTTTGTGGGGGTGATGCGTGGTGACAGGAAGTATGAGAATCCTCTCGGGAATTCGCTAATTGAAGTTAATGATTTTGAAATTGGAGAAGGCTCTACTGATTCTGATGAGCAAATTTGTGGCTAAATATTAAGCCTAGCAATTGAAAAGTCATTCCCTCCTCACTAGGAAGGAATCTTGGTAGTTTGTTTTGATATTTTTCTATTATCTGGGTTATTTCAGGTTTGTGATCCAGATTTTATTTGTTTTATTGAGTCAAACCCTTCTATCCCTCCATTCTGTTTGTGTGAGTCTTGTCTGTCTGTTCTATTGCTATTTTCATTAGCCGGGTTATTTTAGGGTTGTACTCGGATTTTAGGTTGCTTGTTTAGTTGTCAAACCCTTCCATCCTTATTCAATAAAATACAGTTTGTCCTTTTGTGTCATTCTATTTCTAGTTCTTTTCTCGCTAGTTCTAATGACATGACATGCATGCGGAAATTTTGGCCAGATCTTAGAAACTGATTTAATCTGGAATTGCATAACAAAAAAAAGATTTTTTTTGAGGATGAATAAAGAGTTGAAATACTTTGGAATTAAGGTCGAGTAAAATTCATCTTCACATCATCGTGAAGATCGGGCTTGAGGATGTTTAATCAATTGAAGTTTGTTGGAAATTTTGACATTAAGGGATGGAAAGTGTCTTGTGACCATGACACACCAAGAGGCTAGTCATGTTCGTTAATGCTGTGATCGCAAAAGATACTATATTTGGCATTCTCAAGGCTGGGAGGCCTTCTTTCTGCTATCCAAACACTTTATATCCTTCGCTACCCGTTTTGAGCCTATGTTATTTTCTTTGACTACCCTCTTTTTGAATCAAGTTTAGAGTCAAGAGTAAAAAAAATGATAAAAAAAGAAAAACAAGTCCATGTCACAAAAGTACAAACTGGGGCAATTCTTAGAAAGTTCAAGTGAAAAAAATGAGGAAGAAAAAAAAACAGTCAAAGGCCCATGCCCCCAGAAAATAAAAGTTGGGGCAATTTGTTTTGAAAAAAAAGGAAGAAAAAGGAAAAAGACAGAGGAAAGAAAGTTGAAAAATAGTTAGGTCAAATGTTTGAACTACGTTCGACCTTTGATTCCTTAAAAAAAGGATATGTAGGCAGCCTCACGGTTCGGTCTAACCAAATAAGAATTCTGAAAAGAGAAAAAAAATCCAAAAAAATCCCATGTATCTGAAACTGCGGCAAAGATTTTATTTCACTTTTGAAAGAGTTGATTCTAAGAGTTATAAGTCTACACCCCCTTTATTTTGAGTCTACGTTGAGCCTTCATGCCAACCCTTCTGCCCAACCCTATTCAAACACTTCCAAATAAAGACCTCCCGATATGCCTTCAAGAATGCCAAGAGAAGCATGCAATGAGCAACGACTGTCACGCGACATAGAACACTGTCAAGTTGCTCGCACAAAAAAGCAAAAGAAAAAGGAAAATAAAAGAAAATAAGGGAGTCTTACTAGTGAAAACCTTCATGGGCACTGTAAGGCGATGGTAAGAAATGATAAATAAATGAAAGAGACTTGTTGGTGAAAACTCCTCGGGGCACCGCTAGTCGATAGTGAGTTGTGAAGCTGATGCAAAAATTGACACGAACAAGCCCAACTTCATAGGTCATAAGAATGGTAAAATGGAAGATTGAATTAGTTTGGTAGATCGGCCGTTAAGTCCAAAATGCATGTCATGATCATTAAGGCTAGTTATTGAAAAAAAAGTAAAAAAAAAAAAAGAACTCTTCCTTCTGTCCTTCCGACAGGGGCATTTCTTGTTAATACTTGTTTCTTTGCATCATTGTGTCCTTCACTCCGAGTCGGTCCTTGTCAAAACAAGCAAGAAAAGATTTCAAAATCTGCTACCAACTTTTCAATTGCATAAAGCAAATTTGGCCAGCAGTAAGCTGTTTCTGTCAATATACCTTGAGGTTTCATACAAAGGCTTCCCCAAAAAAGACTCTCCTCAGCCTACTTGGCGCAAGAAAGATAACTGGTAATTCTCTTTGACAGACAAATTGCTCAAAAATCAGAAAGTCAGTCAAGATATCGGAAAGGGTCACCTAGACAAAGATCTCCAGTTGAGATAAGGCTGATTGAGCGGCAAGTACAAATGATACAAGGTGTGAAACAATTAGGGTTGATGCAGAGCAAAAGCCTCTTGAAGCCGACTCAAGCTGATTGAGCAGAAGCCAAGCTGCCCAAGACTCAAGGCCATAAACCGACCACCATTTTTAAAACTGACAAATTTTTCTTTGTATGAAACAGGAATAAAGCGGTGCAAGGAAAGTGATTCAAAAAGAGAAAAAAAATGAAAAAAGAAAAAAAGAGAGAAGAAAATGAAAAGACGAGAAGAGCCGACAAAGGGAAGTTTCTCAAATCTTTGCCTTTATTTGTCTTGCTATTGTGTATAAAATTTTTCCATTGATCTTCACATTTTTCCTCCTAGGATAAAAGTCCTAGTCTGATGAATCTTTCTCCTAAGGTAGAAAACCTAGTCTGATGAATTTTCTCCTAGGATATAAATCTTAGTCTGATAAATCTTTCTCCCAAGATAACAAAAAAAGGGAACCTAGTCTGATGAACTTTCTCCTATGATCAAAATCTTAGTCTTATGAATTTTTCTCCTAAGATAGAAAACCTAGTCTGATGAATTTTCTCATAGGATCAAAATCTTAGTCTCATGAATTTTTCTCCTAAGATAGAGGACCTAGTCTGATGAACTTTCTCCTAGGATCAAAACCTTAGTCTGATGAATTTTTCTTCTAAGATAGGAGACCTAGTCTGATGAATTTTCTCCTAGGATACAAAATCTTAATCTGATGAATCTCTCTCCTAAGATATGAAAACCTAGTCTGATGAACTTTCTCCTAGGATAAACGTCTTAGTCGGATGAATCTTTCTCCTAAGATACCAAAAAAAAGGCGAAAAGGGAACTAGTCTGATGAACTTTCTCCTAGGATCAAAATCTTAGTCTGATAAATCCTTCTCCTAAGATAGAAAACCTAGTCTGATGAATTTTCTCCTAGGATAAATGTCTTAGCCGGATGAATCTTTCTCCTAAGATACCAAAAACAAAAGCAAAAAAAAAGAGAGAAAAAAAGGACTTAGTCTGATGAATTTTCTCCTAGGATAAACATCTTAGTCTGATGGATCTTTCTCCTAAGATAGAAAACCTAGTCTGACGAATTTTCTCCTAGGATAATTTGAAAGAAAAAGGAAGTCTGGATTTGAAAAAAGGGGAGTCATTTTTTTTAGTTTTCTTAAGATTATCAATGTTTAGTTTTCCTGAAATCAGGGGCTCCGCCTGGAGAATAGGGTCAGTTTTTACTTTAGTCAAGCTTAGTTTATAGTTTTCCTAGTCTATTTTTAGTTTACTCTCATCATTGCATCAATAGTACGAGTGATTTACAATTTTTCTAACAACTCACAAATCTTCCTAGTGCAAACTGGGTCAGAAAAAAAATTCTTTTGTTTTGTCTGTTTTGTTATAATCAGGAGCCCACCTAGAGAACAAGGTAAGACAACTCAAGTTTCTAGGGAAAGCAGTTTCAAAGGAAGACAATTCAAGTTTCAGGAGAAAATGGTTCAAGATGCAAGGGAAAACAATGTTAAGTAACAAGAGAAGACGGTTCAAGTTCAACAATCAGGCGCCCACCTGGAAATAAAGGGAATTCAATTCAGAATGCACTTCAGGTCAGCAACTAAAGAAGCTCGCGTCAAGAATGTGAGTCAACAGTCTAAGATGATCAACAGAAGTTAGTCACAATCCAGAAAAAAAAAGACAAGAAGTGAATCCAAATGCAGAAGTTAATGAAAGATGTGAGCTGCTCAAGACAGAGCTGAGGTCACAAGCTCTGCATGTCCCGTCTTGGTTTGAAAAGCTCAAGAAGATTGAACCAACACCTGCGGCTAACAAGCATCAAGATTCAGATCAGAGTCCGCATGAAGAACCAACAAAGACTCAAGATCAAGCTTTAGAAGACTCATAGATAATAATCTTGTAACTCGTAGCTGATAGGCTTAGTTAGTGTTTTTTTATTTTTTATTTTGATGTAATAACGGGACCACGGACCAGAACCTCGGCGGAACGGCACCTCGACCGGATCTCCACGGCACACTCTATCATTTCACTCACTTCTGAACTACACGTGGCCTGATTCCTTTATAGTCGAGGATATGTAGGCAGCTCAGATACCAAGGCTCGATCACATTCCCCTTTTCTCTTAGTTTTGGTCTTCATAAATAAGGGTCGGGTCAAAAAACCTGTCTAGTCATTCTTTGTCTGAAAATATTTCGTGTTTCCAGTCAAAGAGGGGCAGCTGTAGACATGTGATTTTTGACCATCCCTGAAATTTCGCCCATTTTTAGCGTAAAATGTTTAGTTTAGGCCTAATATTGATATTTCAACTAATTTTGACTCTTTTACTTTATTTCGTTACAAAAAAATGAAAATTACAAAAAAATATTTTAGTTTACGTATCTTTTGTAAATTTAAATAAAATAAATACAAAAATAGTACCTTATCTTTATTTTTATATAATCTTGAAAACACAAAAAATAGTTTTATGTTGTATAGTTTAGTTCAATTAATTAAAATTAGTTTTATATTTTTATATTATAATTGTACATAATTTTAGAAGGAGGAATTAGTTTTAGGTTGGTTTATCCCGTCTTTATAAATCTTGTAGTCCATTTCTCTAGTCTTTAGTCCAATTCCCTAGCTCATAATTCCAAGGCCCATACCTCCTAACCTAAAGATAACCCTAAAATCCTAAAACTATATAAAAAGAAGCTAGCCCCTACACCTGGGAGGAGGAGCCGAAACTCAAAAAAAAATCGGACCTTAGGAGACCCCCCACCCCCACGTCATCTTCTTCTCCAAGAGAAACAACCTGGACCTAATTTCTGAGACCTTTTCAGCAGTCATGTCCCTTGATTTGAAGAAGGATCTCTGACTTCTCATTTGGAAAGAACAAAAACAGTAGCCCCTTTGAATTCCTAAACAAAAGGAAAGGAGAACGACACCCCCAATTCCAAAAAAAGAAATATAGCCGCAACTCAGCCCCAAAACTCATGCTCCTCCGCGTCTTGTAGCTCGAAAACCCAAATGAAGCGTCATCCTTTAATTACCCAAAGACTCCCTAAAATACATTGAAACTCAGCCCCAAAGCTCAGCAAAATCCAACTGAAAAAACAGAAGCAAAAACAGCTCAAAATATAGCCGAAAATAACCTCAAAATCAGTCGGAGCTCAGCCTCGTCGTTTTGGCGTGGTTCGGGTTTTCCGGCGAGCTTCGAGGCTATCGGAGAGATGGTTCTGAGGTCGTTCGAGGCGCTGAGGTCTTTGGAAAATGTTCCAGTCACGAGCTGTCTAATTTCCGAGTTGGTTGTAGCTTTGGCTCAAATTCACTAAAAAGAGTTGCCTTAGCAATATTGAAGTAAGTTTATCGCTTTGAGGTTCATTCTTACTTCTTCTTTTCTTCAAGTTTTATTAGCTTATATGTTTATAAGATTTTGTTTGGTTGTTGCTGAGTTGACAATTTTTATGGCTTCTTTTGTTAAAACTTTCCAACATAAGCTTCAGTGGTTTACGTAAACTCATAAATTTGGTTCAAATGTGCTATGTAAAATTTGTCATACCCTTTTGTTTTTTACAATTGCTTGGGTGTGAATTATGTTGCTTTAACCCTATTATTTTTTTGTATCTGTCACATTGAGTTGTATGAGATATTGGTACTAATATTTGTAACCGGATATATTAAGTTGATGAACCAAGTATTTTTGGCATTTTCTGCTGGGAAATTGGCCTGCTGTGTTTGATGGATGTTACTTAAAATGTTTTGGATAGAGTCTTGTTAATAAATTGGGTTAGGTTACGTGTTAGATACTATTGTTAGGTTAGTGTATTAGTCGTTTCTTTAAGTTTTCTTAGCTACCGTAGGAATGAATTTTAATGTTGAAAAAGAATATTGAGTTTTACTTAGTAACTTATTAATAATAACTAGAATCGTACACTTCTTCTCCAAATAATTTCATAATTGATGACTTCGCAATAATCCCAAAGTAGTTTTAGGAAGAAACAATTAAATTATGAACTTGGTAGCTTGCTTTAGGCGCGTAATTTAAAATTACCTTCTTAAACTCGGTGTGCGTTTCATGTGACCCAAATCCAAATCTTAACAACGTTAAATAAAATGTGTCTCAGACAACGGGTGCATTTCATGTGGTGTGGTCCAAAGACGTGTTTTAGATGACGTTGACATCTTCCTTAAAATAATTAAAAGCAGTTTCAAAGTTTAAAATTACACCATAGGCTAAAACATGTACTAAAATCAGATAATAGACCAATTATAATACTTGAGCGACCATGCTAGAACCACGGAATCCGGGAATGCCTAACACCTTCTCCCGGGTTAACAGAATTCCTTACTCGGATTTCGGTGTTCGCGGGCTGTAAAACAGAGTCAATCTTTCCTCGATTCGGGATTTAAAACTGGTGACTTGGGACACCATAAATATCCCAAGTGACGACTCTGAATTTAAAATAGATAATCCCATTTCGGTTGTCACTTTAATTAGAAAAAACTCCCTTATATACCCCTTTCTAGGGGTGTAGTAAAAAGGAGGTGTGACAAGCATAACTCTTTTTCCTCGACACCACTGTACGAAGCCTCTCCTGAATCGCCTTCACCTTCTCCAAAGCATCCTGTACCAAATCAGTCCCCAATAGCCTAGCCTCTCTGGGCTCAAACCAACTAACATGAGATCTACACCGCCTCCCATACAAAGCCTTATATGGAGCCATCCGAATACTCGACTGGTAGCTGTTGTTGTAGGCAAACTCTGTGAGCGGTAGAAACTCATCCTAGATTCCTCCGAAATCAATGATACAAGCATGCAACATGTCCTCCAATATCTGAATAGTACGCTTGGACTGCCCGTCCGTCTGAGGATGAAAGGCTATGCTCAACTCCACCTGAGTACCTAACTCTCGCTGAACAGATGTAATGACCCGACTGGTCATTTAGAGCTCCGGCATGTCATTCAGCAGTTTGAGGCCATGAGCGGCTTCATATCAGGTATATTGACTTGTGTGTATGGTCAGAATTAAAATTCAGGAAGTTTGGAGTCAAATCTAAATGGAAATTCTCATTTTGAAAGCTTAAAATTGAAGAAATGAACTAGGATTGGAATTTTGAGTAAACGACCTCGGAATTGGGATCCGAAGGTTCCAGCAGGTTCGTATGATGATTTCGGACTTGGGCGTATGCCCGGATCGGGTTTTGGATAACCCGGGAGCGTTTTGGCGCCTATTGTGGAAGATAGCATTTTAGAAGAAATTGCATCAGTTTGGTTTAAAATGCATTTCAGTGTTATTGATGTCCGTTTGGGATTCCGAGACTGGGAGTAGCTCCGTATGGTGATTCTGGATTTGGGAGCGCGATCGAAAGTGAATTCGGAGGTCCGCAGGTCATTTTGGAGCCGTTCGGCTAAAGATTGAAAATTGAAGGTTTTTGAGAAAATTTGGCCGGAAGTGGAAATTTTGATATCGGATTCGAAATGCGAATTTTATGGTTTGGATAGCTTCGTTAGGTTATTTGAGACTTAGGAGTGTGTCCGGAATATCTTTGTGTTGAAATATATGAATTATGGAAAAAATTTGAAAAATTTTGATATTTAATATTGTTAAAGTTGACTTTGGTCAACATTTTTGGTAGACCGGACCCGGACCCGTGCTTTTTCGGTCTCGAAAGGTCCATAGAAAAATATGGGAGTTGAAAGTGTTTCCGGAATCGAATTCCGAGGTCCCAGGCCCGAGAAATGAATTTTTTCGTGAAATTATTTTCTGAAAATGTTTAAGGAAAATGAAAATGAAATTTGATCAGAAAGTAATGGTATCGGGCTCGTATTTTGGTTCAGACACCCGATACAGGTCATATATGTTGGTTAAGCGTTTCCTGTAAAGTTTGGTTACAAACGGACGTTGTTTGACGGGTTTCGGCCTTAAATTGGAAAATTTGAAAGTTTATGAAATTTGAAAGAATTCTTGGATTTAAGGCTCAAATCATTGATTTGATGTTATTTTGGCGATTTGATCGCTCGAGTAAGTTCGTGTGATGTTTTAGAGTCAGTGTTCATATTTGGTTTGGAGCCCTGAGGGCTCGGGAGTGTTTCGGAGGTGTCTCGGAGTAATTTCGGACTTAGGAAAAATTGCAGAAAATTCTGTTGTGCCCAGAAAATTTTAGGTGCGAGTAGTCCAGTTTGGAAGCTCATATCTTGTAATCTATAAGAAATAAGAAAAAGTGCAAAACACGAAAGTTGTAGCCCATACATTCTAGTTTTCGGAAAGTTAAACCATTTGCGATTTGGTTATCATCTCAGAAAGTTACGATGGATCGAAAAGGGCTGCTGGAGCAATTTCGGCAGAATTTACGATGCACTTTAGAAGCTCATATCTCGGGATATATAAAGAGTTATATGGTGTTCAACCTATAAAATTAAAGATCTTTGGGTCTAGTTTCTAAATCTTCATACCGTTTGTCATTTGGATATTTATACAAGAAGTTATGGGTGTTTAAATAGAAGGTGTCCGACAAAGAACAATTTTAATAGGATGTACAACTTGTATAGCACAAGTGCAAGGTACAACTCGACGAAGCACAGGCAGATTCTTTTATACACGGATTTAGCTCACTTTTCTTCATTTCTTCAAAGTATGGACGATTTTTGGGGAGCTTCAAGAGGGAATTTTCATCATCAATGTGAAGGTAAGTTATCCCCACCTATTTTGAGTTAAGTACATCAAATTATGTATGGATTTGAGCATGAAAATTGTAGAAAAATTGAGGATTTAGGCCTAGGGATTTGAAAATAAGATTTGGTGATTTGAGGGGTCAAATGAACTCCGATTTTGGTAAATTTTATATGTACGGACTCGTGGAGAGACGAGGAATCCGGTGATGTGACTTTCGTAATTTTTCGAGAAGTGGGCCCGGGGCTCGGGTTTTGCAAATTTTGTGATTTTCGATATTTTTCGAGTCTTTTCGATTGGGTTATATTCCATTAGCCTATTGTAATATATTCCTTGTGGTTTTGGCAAGATTCGACATGCGAGGAGGTCGATTCGAAAGGAAAGGGCATCGCGGAGTAGACTTTTGGCCATCTTGAGGTGAGTAATAGATGTAAATGTTGTTCTGAGGGTTTGAAATCCCGGACTTTCACATCGTAACGCTATACTGAGGCGTGACACGTGCTCCATGGCGAGTGCGGGGTTGGATACTATTGGGAATTGTGACTTGGTCCATCCCGTGTGATGTTTATACTATACTGGTGATTGATACACATACTTCATTGATATTACTGGGCTTGATGCCATGTTTGGGGCCTTGTGCCGATTTGTAAAATCCTTCGAGGATTGATATTACTGCTTAGCATGATTTGCATATCATTTAATTTCAGTCCAAGGTTTTAAATGTTGTTTTGCAAATCCAGCCTCTAGGAGTATCGAGGTAGCTGCACGGCGTTCGCAGCCATTGATCTTCTCCCTCCTATCCTATCTCTTTATTTCCGCATTATCGGACTTTGGATATACCGTGTATTAGGATGATATTCTGTATTCTAGAGGCTCAGATTCGTGACACCGGGTCCTAGTGAGATTATATTGTGTATTTTGTTAAAATCTTCAGTACTTTAATCTTGCTTAATTGATATTTCTTTCCGCTATTTTTGATAAATTGGGTTAAGTGTTGAATAATGGTCGGGCTTGCCTAGTAGTGTGCTGGGCGCCATCAAGACCGGGATTTGGGTCGCTACAAGTTGGTATCTAAGCCTAGGTTACTTGGTCTCGTGAGTCATGAGCTAGTTTAGTAGAGTCTCGCGGATCGGTACGGAGACGTCTGTACTTATCCTCGAGAGGCTGCCGAACCTTTAGGAAAACTTCACATTCTTGAATTATTATCGTGCGTCCTTGATTCAGCTTGAAAAGAAACTTTTGAAATTCCTTCCGCGTGATCGTATACACCAACGGGCGCTCAGTATCAGATGTGTCTTGATGGCTTTTGATTCCCCGATCGAGGGGCGAGGTGTAATCTCTGTGAGTTTGAAGTTAGACCAGTCTGGAGGACTTGAGGCCAAATCTTTGCCAATGGCTTGAGCACCGAGGTGCTGATTTTGTGAGCAAGTGTTTTGAACTCATATGTTCATTATTGTCCTTGTTAGCCGGAATGGCGGTTGGATATCCACGTGATGAGTATGTTAGTGTTGCGAGGTGTATTTGTACGACTTGGTAGTGGCGAAGAAGCCTACTGGATAGTAGATGAACTGTTAAGTGATTCGTTTCTTATTGTGATTTGTTGAGTAGCCCGAGTTATGGGCGCGTGAAGAATATTTTTCGTGTCTCCTAGTTAGATAAGTCTGGGAGCTGAGATCGCTTCCGTAAATGTATTATGACGAAATCGTTGAGTCAAGGAGACCACCTTGAAGGTCGAAAATATTAAAGGAAGAATATGTTCCTACTTGGTTGAATAGCCCAATAATGGAGGGTTGAAGGGTATTTTCTATGTGTTATGATTCAAATAGGTGCAACGCATGTCCATGTATCAATTTAGATTTATGTAATTGATATGCATTGTGATGCTTTGTCAAGTTGTGGATGTGTTGTTAGGATGGTTTTGGTGATTCTCTGGCAGGTGGATAGGACCAATTACAAAGGAGGCTCTGCCGAAATTTTTGAAAAATTTAGGACTTAAAAGAAAAAAAAATATATTGGTCGCCTAGAGAGTGGGCTTAACTGTTGTATGAGTAAATTCAAGAATTGCAGAAGAGTTAAAATTCCAGATGATTCGTGTTTCCACGAGTTTATGATGGAGTGAGTTTAATCTCACCATGATATTACGACAACAATAGAGTATATGTGTTGTGATCTATGGCTTCGAGCCAAGTTGGGGAGCTTGCTGTTGATTAGCTGATTGCACGGTTTATTACCTGCGTGAATTCTGGTTATTGGCGTATTGGTGGGTTATTGCAGCTACGAAAAAGGACCATGAGTGGTAATTTGAGTAAATGAATTGTTGGATGCATGCTATGGTTAGCCTTATTGGCTCATGTTCAGACTTGAGGGAAGATTCATGATTTATGCCTCGTATAGGTGCAGGCTTCGAGGGAAGTGATCCCTCTAGGTGCTTTATCGAGAGGGTATTCATATGTTATAAAATTCAGTAGAGTTGGTTGCATTCGGGGCCAAGTCAGAGCTGGGTGGCTCTCAATAGCGGTCCTAGTTAATTCAAGAGGTAAAGTGTGGTGCCTAATGATTTTGAGTCTATAAGTACGGTTAAGAGTCAAGCTTTTGAAGCAGCTTATGAAGAAAGGCACAGAATGTTCTATGATGTTTTGACTTGCGGTGTAGCATTTGAGAGACATGAAATGGTCATGGTATTTGAGACAGCATGGTCTCGTGATTTAAGGTCACTCGGGGTGAGTTTGGTTGAAATAAGTTAGGTGTTAAAGGGAGATATTATTATTTCTAAGGCAATCAAGGATAAATTGGAAGGAAGTAGATTGATTAGCCATAGTTGAGTTGGTATACTGGTGTCAGTGATCGGTTCGTTCAGCGTGATCGAGTTATGCATGTGAGGCTTGTCGGCCGCAGTGATTGATGTTATTCTGAAGCATTCTTTTGTTAGGGCCTATTATGAGTAGGCGGATCCCAGAAAGTGTTATGGTGGCTTGGACAACTACTTAGAGATTGGCATATTCGACGATTATGAGGATTCGCCTGTATGCTGCTATAGTTCTCCTGAAGTGAGTTAAATGGAAAGTCTTATGTGATGAAGTATTAGCCTATCGGCGGTTCCAGAGTTGTGATGGAAATCGCGTCTATCGTATATTGGCACGTGAGGTGCAGTGAGTGGTATGGAATTTGAAGTAAGGACCAAGGTTGCAGTTTGGTCAATGACTGTGATGTCACGATCTCGGATGAGCAGTATATGAGTTTCAGTGTTTTGAGTAAGATGGGTATTGACGTCAGTATCACCTGAGGTCGGTGTTCTGTGAGAAAGGCTTTGCATCCTGGTTAGGGATTCTTGATCGCTTTTCAGCGTTAGTGCAGCCGGTGGTTTGGATGTGCAGACCCGTTAATTATTTCGGAAGATGGTGGGAGCTTGTCCCACAGGAATATTGTATAAGTGTGACATGTAGTCACTTGATTAGTTAGAAATTTAAACCAAGTATGAGGATTTTGGTAATATCATCCATTTGAGAATTTATGCCTAGAGGGCACTCTGTTTATTGGGTTATGGACCTATGAAAGATTATTGGCCTAGCTTGACACGATCCGGATCGACTTGAGGTCGGTGGATAGATTTAAATGTGGAAGTGAGCCTTACGTCAGGCCAGTTGTGTTTATTTCAGCAATGCGCTCTTTATAGAAGGATAGTCGCGGTCTATTATTTCGTGGTCAGTTAATTCATGTAAAGATATATTGCACCGTATGAGTTGTGAGACGGTTTGGTAAATTCCTTATGTGTTGAGGTTTCACTCAGCGGTGATGTTATATGAGCAGGATGAGACTTAGATCATGTATCACACCTCAGTTGTGCTTGAGTTTGTAGCCTATAGCGCTATATGTTTCCTTGGGAATGATATTATGCACCTTAGTGTGTTTATGACCGATATTCGGTATTTTGATGTGATGAGCTATTCAGCTCGACGTATATCTCCTTATGTGAGTTCTATATGTGGATCGGGTGGCACACCGCCATGGGTATGTTGTTTGGATCGGGTTGCACGCCGCAACAGTGTGATGTTCAGTTCAGTGCCCATATTTGCTTTTGTGTGTTCTGTTTCCCTGTTTTCTGAGGAAGTCTATGTTAGTGTGCGAGTTGAGTAGTTCCTTATAGAGTTCGCCTTCCTTTTCTATCACGTTCGAATTGATAGCATACTGGCACATTGTGGCGTCTTGTGGGATTTTTGATTATGTCTGAGGTGGCTTATTTCCTGAGCAGTTCGTACTGGGTGAGACGAGGTTACTAGATTTGGGGTCAGTGCAAACTGATTATATGAAGTATATTATAGAGCAAAGATCATTCTTTGGTTTGGGACAAGGTAATGGAACTTGTCAGGAGTGTAGATCCAATGAATTGTTGATTCAGCAGTTGGTTGTGAATTTCGGCACATCTCTTCAGTCGTATCGGTGTTGAAAAAAAAACTAGAGCAAGACCTGTGTAGATCATGAGATGCAATGGGAGCATCAGATTCGTGGAATTTCGACTATTATGTTTAAAGAATGTTATTGTGGTTCTATGAGTAAAGTGATGCAAAGTGTGAATTCAGCAAAGTTATGCAGTCATGTTTGGGTACAGCGTGTGGAGATTGATATGGTGGTCGTATGATGGAAACAGGCTTGGCAGGGAAATTCAGGATGTTGGAATTGGGCCTAATGGCTTATTTGCTTGAATAAATAAGTATATCTACAGAATTATCGAGCTAATGTGCTCAACGGAGTAGTGGTAGCATGGGAAGGTGCATGATGTGTTAAACAAGTGATTTCAGACTACTTCAGTGTAGTTCTCAGCACGTTCGAGGACGAACGTATGTTTAAGTGGGGGAGATTGTAACGACCCGACCGGTCATTTTGAGCTCCGGCGCGTCATTCAGCAGTTTGAGGCCATGAGCGGCTTCATCTCAGGTATATTGACTTGTGTGTATGGTCAGAATTAAAATTCAGGAAGTTTGGAGTCAAATCTAAATGGAAATTCTCATTTTGAAAGCTTAAAATTGAAGAAATGAACTAGGATTGGAATTTTGAGTAAACGACCTCGGAATTGGGATCCGAAGGTTCCAGCAGGTTCGTATGATGATTTCGGACTTGGGCGTATGCCCGGATCGGGTTTTGGATAACCCGGGAGCGTTTTGGCGCCTATTGTGGAAGATAGCATTTTAGAAGAAATTGCATCAGTTTAGTTTAAAATGCATTTCAGTGTTACTGATGTCCGTTTGGGATTCCGAGACTGGGAGTAGCTCCGTATGGTGATTCTGGATTTGGGAGAGCGATCGGAAGTGAATTCGGAGGTCCGTAGGTCATTTTGGAGCCGTTCGGCTAAAGATGGAAAATTGAAGGTTTTTGAGAAAATTTGGCCGGAAGTGAAAATTTTGATATCTGATTCGAAATGCGAATTTTATGCTTTGGATAGCTTCATTAGGTTATTTGAGACTTAGTAGTGTGTCCGGAATATCTTTGTGTTGAAATATATGAATTATGGGAAATATTTGAAATTTTTTGATATTTAATATTGTTAAAGTTGACTTTGGTCAATATTTTTGGTAAACGGACCCGGACCCATGATTTTTCGGTCTCGAAATGTCCATAGAAAAATATGGGAGTTGAACGTGTTTCCAGAATCGAATTCCGAGATCCCAGGCCTAAGAAATGAATTTTTTCGTGAAATTGTTTTCTGAAAATGTTTAAGGAAAATGAAAATGAAATTTGATCAGAAAGTAATGGTATCGGGCTCGTATTTTGGTTCCGACGCCCGGTACAAGTCATATATGTTGGTTAAGCGCTTCCTGTAAAGTTTGGTTACAAACGGATGTTGTTTGACGGGTTTCGGCCTTAAATTGGAAAATTTGAAAGTTTATGAAATTTGAAAGAATTCTTGGATTTAAGGCCCAAATCATTGATTTTGATGTTATTTTGGCGATTTGATCGCTCGAGTAAGTTCGTGTGATGTTTTAGAGTCAGTGTTCATATTTGGTTTGGAGCCCTGAGGGCTCGGGAGTGTTTCAGAGGTGTCTCGGAGTGATTTCGGACTTGGGAAAAATTGCAGAAATTCTACTGTGCCCAGAAAATTTTAGGTGCGAGTAGTCCAGTTTGGAAGCTCATATCGTGTAATCTATAAGAAATCCGAAAATGTGCAAAACACAAAATTTGTAGCCCATACTTTCTATTTTTCGGAAAGTTAAACCATTCGCGATTTGGATATCATCTCAGAAAGTTACGATGGATCGAAAAGGGCTGCTGGAGCAATTTCGGCAGAATTTACGATGCACTTTAGAAGCTCATATCTCGGGATATATAAAGAGTTATATGGTGTACAACCTATCAAATTAAATAACTTTGAGTCTAGTTTCTAAATCTTCAAACATTTTGTCATTTGGATATTTATACAGGACGTTATGGATGTTTAAACAGAAGGTGTCCGACAAAGAAAAATTTTAATAGGATGTACAACTTGTATAGCACAAGTGCAAGGTACAACTCGACGAAGCACAGGCAGATTCTTTTATACACGGATTTAGCTCACTTTTCTTCATTTCTTCAAAGTATGGACGATTTTTGGGGAGCTTCAAGAGGGGATTTTCATCATCAATGTGAAGGTAAGTTATCCCCACCTATTTTGAGTTAAGTACATCAATTATGTATGGATTTGAGCATGAAAATTGTAGAAAAATTGAGGATTTAGGCCTAGGGATTTGAAAATAAGATTTGGTGATTTGAGGGGTCAAATGAACTCCGATTTTGGTAAATTTTATATGTACGTACTCGTGACGAGACGAGGAATCCGGTGATGTGACTTTCGTAATTTTTCGAGAAGTGGGCCTGGGGCTCGGGTTTTGCAAATTTCGTGATTTTCGGTATTTTTCGAGTCTTTTCGATTGGGTTATATTCCCTTAGCCTATTGTAATATATTCCTTGTGGTTTTGGCAATATTCGACGTGCGAGGAGGTCGATTCGAAAGGAAAGGGCATCGCGGAGTAGACTTTTGGCCATCTTGAGGTGAGTAATAGATGTAAATGTTGTTCTGAGGGTTTGAAACCCCGGAATTTCACATTGCAACGCTATACTGAGGCGTGACACGCACTCCATGGAGAGTGCGTGGTTGGATACTATTGGGGATTGTGACTTGGTCCATCCCGTGTGATGTTTATACTATACTGGTGATTGATTCACATACTTCATTGATATTACTGGGCTTGATGCCATGTTTGGGGCCTTGTGCCGATTTGTAAAATCCTTCGAGGATTGATATTACTGCTTAGCATGATTTGCATATCATTTAATTTCAGTCCAAGGTTTTAAATGCTGTTTTGCAAACTCAGCCATAATTCTAAGTGTTGAAAACTTAAATGATATTTTTAAATGTATTCCGGGCTGGGAACTTCTGTTTTGTAAATGCCCAAGGGGCTTATTATATTATTTTCTGGACTGATTATAAAGTGACTTGAAACAGTGGTAACAATGACACTGTGTGATATACTTGAAACAGTGGTAACAATGACACTATGTGATATACTTGAAATAGTGGTAACAATGACACTGGATGACATACTTGAACAGTGGTAACAATGGCACTGTATGATATAAATTGGTCAGGTAACAATGGCTGACCGGTCATGTAACAATGACTGACCAAGATATTGCGCTTGGGCTGTAGGAGTCCCTCCGGAGTCTGTACACACCTCCAGTGAGTGCCGTCGACGATAAATAAATATGGATGCCTCGGGCTGCACGCCGCAGTGGGTACTAGAATGTACCATCATATGCATTGCATTGCATTCATGTATTTGTATTTATACTAGTGTTTAGCTGCTCAGTTCCATATGTTGCTGTATATTCGGATTGTAGCTTACTTTGTGTATTTAGTGGATTTTCTTATCTTCGGAATGTAGTTACTTTTATTACTCACTGGGTCGGAGTACTCACTTTACTCCCTGCACCTTGTGTGCAGATCCAGGGCAGTCTCAGGCTCAGTAGATCCAGTTGGTCAGCAGATCCAGCCTCTGGGAGTATCGAGGTAGCTGCACGGCGTTCGCAACCATTGATCTTCTCCCTCCTATCCTATCTCTTTATTTCCGCATTATCGGACTTTGGATATACCGTGTATTAGGATAATATTCTGTATTCTAGAGGCTCAGATTCATGACACCGGGTCCTAGTGAGATTATATTGTGTATTTTGTTAAAATCTTCAGTACTTTAATCTTGCTTAATTGATATTTCTTTCCGCTATTTTTGATAAATTGGGTTAAGTGTTGAATAATGGTCGGGCTTGCCTAGTAGTGTGCTGGGCGCCATCACGACCGGGATTTGGGTCGCGACAACAGACTTCCAAAACTAGTAAGTAAATTGAGTACCCTGATCTAAAATGATAGAAACTGGTACACCATGCAGCCGAACAATCTCCCGAATGTATAACTCTTCTAACCGCTCTGAAGAATAAGTAGTACACACATGAATGAAGTGCACGGACTTGGTCAGATGATCCACAATCACCCAAATAGCATCGAACTTCTTCAAAGTCCGTGGAAGTCCAACAACAAAGTCCATAGTGATCCTCTCCCACTTCCACCCGGGAATGACCATCTGCTGAAGCAAGCCACCCGGTCTCTAATGCTCATATTTCACTTGTTGACAATTGAGACACCGAGCTACAAATCCCACAATATCTTTCTTCATTCTGCTCCACCAATAATGTTGCCTCAAATCCTGATACATCTTTGCAGCACCCGGATGAATAGAATACCACGAGCTATGGGTCTCCTCCAAAATCAACTCTCTAAGCCCATCCACATTGGGCATACAAATTCGGCCCTGCATCCTCAACACTCCATCATCACCGATGGTCGCATCTCTGGCATCATCATGCTGAACTCTATATCTAAGGACAAGCAAATGCGGATCATCATATTGGTGCTCTCTGATGCGATCATATAAGGAAGACCGAGAAACCACACACGCCAATACCCGACTGGGCTCCAAATATCCAACATCACAAACCGATTGGCCAAGGTCTGACATCAACTACAAGAAGTCTCTCCCCTACTGGAATATATGCCAAACTCCCCATACTCACTACCTTTCGGCTCAAAGCATCGGCCACCACATTGGCCTATCCTGGATGGTACAATATAGTGATATCATAATCCTTAAGCAACTCCAACCATTTCCGCTACCTCAAATTAAGATCCTTTTGCTTGAACAAATGCTGAAGACTACGATGATCAGTGAACATCTCACAAGATACGCCATAAAGTAGTGCCTCCAAATCTTCAATGCATGAACTATGGCAGCCAACTCCAAATCATGAACGAGGTAGTTCTTCTTATGGGGCTTCAACTGACGAGAAGCATAAGCTATAACTCTACCCTTCTGCATCAACACACAACTAATTCCAACTCTCGAAGCATCACAATACATGGTATATGAACCTGAAACTAATGGCAAAACCAACACTAGAGCTGAGGTCAAAGCTGTCTTGAGATTTTGAAAGCTCTTCTCACACTCGTCCAACCATACAAATGTAGCACCCTTCTGAGTCAACTTGGTCAAGGGCGATGCGATAGATGAGAATCCCTGAACAAACCGGCGATAATAGCGTGCCAAACCAAGAAAACTGCGAATCTCTATGGCTGAGGACGGTCTGGGCCAACTCTGAACCGCCTTTATCTTCTTCGGATCAACCTGAATACCCTCGCTGGATACCACGTGCCCCAAGAAAGCCACTGAACCAAGCCAAAACTCATACTTTGAGAATTTTGCATAAAGCTTCTCCTCCCTCAATCTCTGCAATACAACTCTCAAATGCTCCGCGTGCTCCTTCTGACTACACGAATGCACTAGAATATCATTGATGAAGACTATGATGAATGAATCGAGATAAGGCCGGAACACGTTGTTCATCAAATGCATGAAAGCTGCTGGGGCATTGGTCAGCCCAAAAGACATCACCAAGAACTCATAATGACCATATCGGGTCCTAAAGGCCATCTTAAGAATATCTGAGTCCCTGATCTTCAACTGGTGATAACCTGAATGGAGATCAATCTTGGAGAACACCCTTGCTTCCTGAAGCTGGTCAAATAAATCATCAATGTGAGGCAAATGATACTTGTTCTTAATTGTTACCTTGTTCAATTGCCTATAATCAATGCACATTCTCATTGTGCCATCCTTCTTCTTCACAAACAGAACCGGTGCACCCAAGGTGACACACTAGGCCGAATGAACCCCTATCTAGGAGCTCCTGAAGTTGCTCCTTCAATTCTTTCAACTCCACTGGTGCCATACGATAAGGTGGAATAGAAATGGGCTGAGTGCCCGGCACCAGGTCAATACTAAAATCAATATCTTTATCCGGTGGCATGCCTGGCAGGTCTGCAGGAAACACATCGGAGAATCCCTCACAACTGGAACAGAATTAATACTAGGAGTCTCAACTCCGACATCCCTTACAAATGCTAGGAATGAAAGACAACCCTTCCTAACCATATGCTGGGCTCTCAAGAAAGAGATGACTCTACTAGGAACGTAATAAGTCACACCTCGCCACTCTATCCGTGGCACACCCGGCATAGCCAATGTGACTGTCTTAGCATGACAGTCCAGAATAACACGACACAGAGATAACCAATCCATGCGAAAAATGACATCAAAATCCACCATGCTCAATAGTAATAGATCCACTCGGGTCTCCAGACCCCCAATAGTCACCACACATGACTGGTACACACGGTCTACAACAACAATATCACCCACCGGGGTAGATACATGAATAGGTAAAGCAAGAAACTCACGGGGCGTACCCAAATAACAAGCAAAATATGATGACACATAAGAAAAGGTGGAACCAGGATCAAATAATACAGAGGCATCTCCGTGGCAGCCTGAAACAATACCTATGATAACAATATCTGAAGCAACAACATCGGGTCTGCCTAGGAGAGCATAGAAACGAGCCTGGCCACCGACTGATCGACCTCCCCCTCTGGGGCGACCCCTGGCTTCCTAACCTCCACCCCTAGCTGGCTGGGCGGGTGGTGAAGTAACTGGAGCAGAAGTCGAGGGCTGACCCCTCTGCTAGGACGAACTAGCAACACGACGAGGACACTGCCTCCACACATGCCCAAACTCTCCACACTCAAAATAACTCCCAGGTGCTGGAGAAGGAGACTGAAGGGAACCCCTCGCACTGGAGTGACTAGCTGATGCACTCGGCATAGAAGAAGCCTGAGCTGACGGGGCACGAGATGAACTCTGAGCTGGAAGGGCGCTAAGTGAAGGCTGGCCCTGCTGAGACCCATGATAACCACGACCTGAAGATGCCCTGCGATACTCTAGACGGGTTGACTGAGCAGACCTGAAAGAACGACCTCTACCATGCTGGCCCCTCGAAAGAGCACTACTATAACTACCTAGTCCTCGAGGCCTATTAGCCTCCCTCTCCTCTCGCTCCTAACTGCGAACCGTCTCACTCTCACGGGCGATATCAACCACCTCCTCGAACGTAGCACCCATCACTCTCTGTGTGGTCATAAGAATACGAAGATGATAAGTAAGGCCATCAACAAATCTCCTAATCATCTGACGATCTGTCGGAACCATTCAGACGGCATGACGAGCCAACTCAATAAACCTCGACTCATATTGTGACACAGTCATATCCTCCTGTCGTAACCACTCAAACTGCCTATGTAGCTCCTCTCTGCGAGACTGCGGCACATACTTCTCCAGGAAGAGAATGGAGAACTCCTGCCAAGTGAGGGGTGCTGCTCCCACAGGCCTACGCCTCTCATATGCCTCCCACCAAGTGAAGGCAGCCCCAAAAAAGTGAAAGGTTGTAAATGCCACACCACTAGACTCGAGAATCCCTACTGTATGGAGCATCCGCTGGCACTTATCCAAGAAACCCTGGGCATCTTCGCCTTCTGCTCCGCTAAACGTTGGAGGCTCGAGTCTGCCAAACCTCTTAAGATGACGCTGCTCATCATCCGGCATAGATGGCACAACAAACTCCTGAGCTAGTGCAACCAACTGGGCTAGAGGTGCCCATGGCATATGAAGTCCCTGCACTACCTGCTCAGGTGTGCGAGTAGTGGGGGTCTGACTGCCTCCCCCGTCCTGTGAAGTAGCTACTGCTGTGGTGGCTAAAACTGCCTGAGCCAGGCCAGTGCAAATTGATAAGATCTGTGCCAAGGACTCCTGAAGACCTGGAATCATGATGGGCATAGCTGGTGCCTGAACTGGTGCTGCTAGAGCATCCATAGCTGGAGTCTGATCCGGAGCTAGGGAGGCTGGTGGATCCATAGGTGCTGCCCTCGCTGCTCTACCTCTGCCACTACCATGACCGCATCCACGGCCTCTGGTGGTTTCAGCTGGTGGCGTTGGTGGTCGTCCACCTCGTCCGGTAGCTTGCGTCCACACCATCTATGAGAGAATAGAATAACAGAAGTTTAGTACTCGGACCAACAAATTCGCACGACAAGAATTTCAAGAATATGAAGTTTTTCCTAAAGGTTCTGCAGGCTCTCTAGGATAAATACAAACGTCTCCGTACCGATCCAAGAGACTCTACTAAACTTACTCATGACTCGTGAGACCTATGTAACCTACGCTCTGATAAAAACTTATCATGACCCCAACCCCGAACCCGGTCGTGATGGAGCCTCTCGTGAAGACAAAGACAGCCAGTCTAAGCCAATTCGTCCTTTTAAGCGGTTAAATAGCATAAGAATTATTTAAACATGATTTAATAGCACAATTAGCGGAAATAGAGATAACAAGGCGATAATACAACCCGACACAGCCTTAACCCAGGGTGTCACAAGTCATGAGCAACTAAGGAACCTGATACGAGTTTACTAAATACAATATCTGGTACAACTGTTTGAAGAACATAAAAGTAATAAGATAAGGGAGACACGGGGGCTGCGGACGCCAACAACTACCTTGTAGTCTCCGAAACACCGCCTGGACTGGAGGGATCAACACTTAGGAGTGGGACCTGCTGTGCCTGAATCTGCACATAGGGGTGCAGGGAGTAAAGTGAGTACTCCAACTCAGTGAGTAATAAATATAAATAATGGCTGAAAGCAAGAAAACACGTGAAAACAAAAAACAATCTATACCGAAGCAGTACAATCACTTTAAACAGTAAATCAGTGAAATATCAAGTAAACTTCCTTTTTCGACCAGTAAAACAAGTAATTTGGTAGGTAATTAACAAATAGAAATCTTCCCCTCGGGAAACAACTCAGAACGGTACCAGCCCCTCGGGCTCACTCTCAGAACAATATCAGCCCCTCGGGCTCACTCTCAGAACCGTATCAACCCTTTGGGCTCACTCTCAGAATAGTATCAGCCCCTCGGGTTCACTCTCAGAACAGTATCAGCCCCTCGGGCTCACTCTAAGATCACAATGGGTACCCGCGCTCACTGGGGGTGTGCAAACTCCGTAGGGGCCCCTTACGGCCCAAGTGCAATATCAAGCCATCTCATGGCATCAACTCTCGGCTCTCGGCCTCACATCACTCAAGCCACCTTGTGGCGTATAAATGTATCTCAGGCCCTCAGCCTCATATCACTCAGTGTATCCTCACCTCTGGCCCTCGGCCGCACTCAGTCCAAAAAATCATCACAAGCCCCTCGGGCATTAGTAAAACAGTAGATCTCTCGGTGGGAAGTATGATAAGAGCATGACGGACTAAGTCGATGAATCTGGTCTCATATTGAGTAACAGTTATAGAACCCTGCTGGAGACGCTCAAACTACCTCTCATAGATCTCTCTCTGAGCGATGGGGAGAAACTTCTCCAGAAATAGCTGAGTAAACTGCTCCCAAGTCAAAGTTGGTGATCTGCCTGGTCTAGCCAAACAACAATCCCTCCACCAAGTTTTAGCGGAACCAGACAAGCGAAAAATAGCAAAATTGACCCCATTGGTCTCCACTATCCCCATGTTCCTGAGAACCTCATGATATCTGTCTAAATAATCCTGGAGATCCTCAGAAGATGCACCGCTGAAAGTAGTAGTGAAAAGCATGGTGAACCTGTCCAACCTCCACAAAGCATCGGAAGACATAGCTGCTCCATCACCGATCTGAGCTACCACACCCGGCTGAACTGCTCTAACTGGCTGAGTTGTTGGAGTCTGAAACTGGAGAGCCATCTGCTCCGGAGTATGAGTATCAAGAGTTTGGGCTCCTCCTTTATCCTGAGAGACGGCTGGTACTACAGGAAGCAAGCCTGCCCGGGTGACACTCTCCATAAGGCCCACTAGACAGACCAGAGCATCCTGGAGTATGGGGTAGCAATAAACCCCTTGGGGACCAGAGCTGGGCCTCGTCATCAAAGTCAACTTGAGGGTCCGTCACTGGTGTCGCTACTCTGGGCTTAGCTCTGCCCCTACCTTGGCCTCGCCCTCTGCCCCTCGTGAGAGCTGATGCTGGGGGCTCGGGCTGCTGGTCAGTGGATGAGGAAGCACGTGTTCTCGCCATCTGCAAAAGAACAAAGTAGAAATCCAATTAACATTGAGAAACCAAATCGCACGACAGGAAAGAATAAATGTGAAGTTTTTCCTAACTCTGTAGCCTATGGAGGATAAATACAGACGTCTCCGTACCAATCCCTCAGACTCTACTAAGCTTGTCTGTGAACTGTGAGACCCATGTAACCTAGAGCTCTGATACCAACTTGTCACGGCCCGGATTTCCCACCTACGAGAGTCGTGATGGCACCTATTGGTGAAAGCTAAGCAAGCTAAATTATTCTAATTACTTAACCTTTTCTAGTTTTAAACCATTATCAGTGATGAGTAGATATCATACAAATATCGAAAATAATTAAGCAGAAGACAAAATTTGATAATTTATCTTAATACAAGCTGTGGAAGTCTAAATACAACTCTACCCAGAATTTGGTGTCACAAGTTCACAGACTGTCTAAGATACTACAAATAAAGTCCGAATAAAAGTACACGAATCTGTCTCTGAATAAGTAAAAAAATAGAAAGAGGAAAGATAGAAGGAGACGCCAAGGCCCACGGACGCCTGCAGGACTACCTCAGGCCGCCTGTTGGACTGAAGGCAGCAACCTCACTGCGGTCCAAACGCTTCGGTACCAATATCTGCACACACTGCAGCGTGTAGTATTAGCACAACCGACCCCATGTTTTGGACCGGAGGGAGTACCTTTTAGTTTTATGAGATTTTATTGTTGTTAAATTTTTTTGCTTAAATCTCACATGCAATTTCCTTTTCTTTTAGGTTAGGAGTCTTTATTATTTGATGAAATTCACAGTACCTCTTATACGCATGTACCTAATCTCAATATGTAAATATACTTACTACAAGTTATATTTAATTATAAAATAAAAAATTTAAATTTTTGAATTTGATGAATGTTGATCATGTATATAGCTAACTCAATAAAGGAAGAAATTGTACCCCATAAATTTCCACAACCATCATTCAATATGTTCAAATTAAACTTAGTTCCAATTCTATATGTTTAACTTTTCAGTTTTAGCAAGAATACATAGCTTTTGAAGATCTAAGAGTTTTTCAACAAAAAAAAAATGAAAAGCGATTTTCAAGTTCATTTTAATAGACAAAAGACAATCTTCTTTCTTTCTTGCGCGCAAAGTATATGTTGTTATATTTATTTAATCAATAAAAATATATATGAACTATTATAAGAGCATATGCCTCAGAGCTAAATATTAGTAACACCTTTAGCATTTAAAAATAAATTTTAAATAGGATAAAATTAACATTTAATTATTTTTCTCAATATTAAATGATTAAAGTATTAACTTAATTGTCCATTTTTATTGATTACTACATAACGAATCATTATATACATGGTTATTAAGACAAAAGCAATATTCATAAGATATTCTAATTTCAAATTACTAACATATTTTCTTTTGTATACATTAATTTAATTTGTTACTTCAATAAATATTATGAGACACGATCATGAATAAATGAATATAATTCATTATATGAGTGTCAATTTCATGATCAATATTTATTATTTTTGAGAAGTCAAAGTTTTACTTAATATTTATTTTGTGAGTAAAATCATGCTTTGAGTGTTATTTATATATTTTTGTATAATTATTGTCATTAATATAGGGTACACCCGCAACACGGGTAACCTAAGATTAGTTCTATAAACTTTCAACTGATGGAATTAATTGTATGGGCCAACCCAGCATGCATAAAGGCCCAAGTAAGAAGATATGGACTTGATTGTCGTTACAGTCTTCATTTCTAGAAGATTATGAATTATGTTCGAGAAAGTTACAGAACCAAACATTCTTCCACAAAATTTGATATTCAAGAAAAGATCAGAAAAATCTTGAAGTTGCCGGACTCTTTTATTTCCTCCTATATATAACTCACTTCTCTTGCGTTCCAAATCAGCAAACATCTAATAACAATCGAAGCAATCTCCGACTCTCAAAAGCTCTCTCAGTCAAGAATGTCTCTTATCCCAAGCATTTTAGGCGGTCGACGAAGCAACGTCTTTGATCCATTCTCTTTTGACATGTGGGATCCCTTTGAAGGTTTCCCCCTTTCCAGCAATTTGGCCAATGTCCCCAGCTCGGCTCGCGAAACCTCTGCCTTCGCCAACGCTAGGATTGATTGGAAAGAAACTCCAGAAGCGCACGTTTTCAAAGCTGATCTTCCGGGGTTGAAGAAGGAAGAGGTGAAGGTGGAGGTGGAAGAAGGCAAAGTGCTGCAGATTAGCGGAGAGAGAAGCAAAGAGCAAGAAGAGAAGAATGACCAGTGGAACCGTGTTGAAAGGAGCAGCGGCAAATTCCTTAGGCGATTTAGGTTGCCGGAGAATGTCAAGATGGATCAGGTGAAGGCTAGTATGGAAAATGGTGTGCTCACCGTTACAGTTCCCAAAGAGGAAGTGAAGAAGCCTGAGGTCAAAGCCATTGAGATATCTGGTTAAATCTTTCTTTCCTTACACATTGCAAGTGTCTCTCCTCTGTTATAGATTCATAATGTATAATCTGTGTCTCTGTGAGCTATGCTCCTTATAATGTAATCTGGTTGGTGATCGGGTGTCAAGTTTGTTTGTGAAAGATGGTTGTAATGTTACTATAATAACACTTCTTATTTTATTGTTGTATCAATTAATTTGTCTATCATTCACATATGAGATTGCTTCGTGAGTTGTGCTTCGTGGCTGCGCCTGAATCATCATCATCAAATGCGCTGCAGCATCGATTGCAAACTACAATTCGAGTTTGTCGAGTCTGAAACAGAAGCACCATTACAAATCGTACATGAAGCTAGTGATTTTTCTACTATATAGAAAAGCCTTGATGGTCGGCCAAGGACAAAGTGGTAATTTTACATTGCTAATTTTAATTTTAATTTTTATTGATCTGATAATAGTCGTGTCCTTCCTCACTGCAAGCTTCTTTCAATTGTACTTTGTTAATCATCCACCATTGCTAATCAGTTCTTGATGCAATCATCCTCCATCAGCATTAGACATTTCTAGCCTTTTCTTATCCTTCGTATCCTCTTTTAGGAATTCGCATTTCCTTATCTCCAATTAGACTTGGAATACAACTCTGTGTTTCCCAATTTGGGATAAACTTCATCTGCTACTTCTTTCTGAACGAACCCTTTGAGCATCAAGTACTGACATGTCATAAAAGGCTTGTTGGTCGGTCACGGGCATAAATGTTATTTTACTTTGCCATTTATTTTTATGTATAAACTGTGTGGCTTTTGCCCCCAAATTGAATTGCCACATACCCCTCTCTTTTTTTTGTGGCTCTAAATCTTCTACAGTTTTTCCGTCCATCGTGTCTGGGTTTGTTATTTGTCATTTAATTTCAAATAGATAGTATTTTAGATATTTTATCTATTTCTCTCTTTTGCCTTCTCTTTCTCTATTCCTATATCTGTATGTTTCTTTCTTCAATCTCAAATTCTAGCTTCTTCCTATGGCGTTCATCTTTCAAAGTGTAAGCTCTTTATTTTGGTGGGTTTTTCTGCAATTCATTTTTTGCTAACAGGATGTTTACATTGGATTTTTTACATACATGTGAATATTTTTTTCGTCAATTTTATACTATATTTCACTCTCAGATTGAATTTCCCCCATTGAGCAATACTCACAAACGCTATATTGCGAGGTATTTGGATGCTTTTTTTTTCTGCGTAGGCTCGTGCTGAAAGATATACTAAAGTTGAAGCTGCTCCAAGTTTTGAGATTCAGTATAGTCTATACTTTTTGTCACGGTAATTAAATTATGTGGTCTTTTTGGTTCTATTAATGTTGTCTTTTGAGGTTTATTGTTCTCTTTGTATTAAATAAACAAAGTATGTTTTCTGCTTTAGCGCTACAAGAAAAAGAATTGGAACTATTTTTCCTTAATGATGTGGTCATCAAAGTATATATTTTTAAACTCCTTCAAATTGCTCTTCATATAAGGGGCAGAGATGCATTAGGTACTACGTGTATGCTTTTGGGTTTTATTCTCTTTTAGATCAGATTAAGTTATAAGCGTTTGATTTTTTAAACATTCAAATTCACTTTAGGACCATGCATTATATATCGTAAATGGTAGAATGTATTTTCAGTACCATCTCATACTTTTGATGTCGGATAGTCGTGCAACAACATATATTATCTTGGCATTTTTAGATTGTGTCTCCTAATACAAAGAATTTATTTGTATTGTCTGTCGATTTCTGTTTTGTGTTTCATTTTATGTGAGGATGAGGCTGTAACATTGCCTCACAGTCAAATTAGCGATTGATTAATCTATTTTCTGTACAAACATTACACATATGAATAGTCCTCCACATGCCTAGGAGGTAGCAATATGGTGCTCTATTACATGCAGCATTAGCTACCAGATTTCTCTCCTTATCTGCATTCTTCCTGTGTTTCTCCCTGTCCTTGCCCCTTATTTTGTCCCATCGTTTATGCACTTTCTGTTTAATAAGAACATTAGAGAAGGCATCGTTGTAGAGTTCTTTTTATCCAGAGAATAAAGTTGGCTTTTGGTGAATATTGACAGAGAATGTGAATTGCAGGAAAGTTGGATGAAAGGCAGACTCTAGAAGAAGCTTGTTGGATTTTTTGAAGAAGTTGGGGACCTTCCGTTCTATGCGATGCAAAGGTTGCCACTGTTGTTTTCTGTATTAGGTATGTGGTCTCTTTTTGTCCAGTACAAGGTACTTTTTTTCGTGTTCCTGTAGTCATTTTTCCTCATCTTATTTCTCATTCTTGAGGAAGCTTATTTTTAAGATAAGAAGTTGAAACTTGGAGACATTCTAAAAGATGACATGATAAATTAATCTGAAGATAACTAATAAGGTGGAAATCCAAAAAATAAAATATTAAACATTCCATATAGATGTTGCTTCCCACTGCTTACTTTGCTTATTTGAATTTTTATTGCTGCCTTTTTGTGAATTTTCTAATGTGTAGCCATTTTAGTATTTTCTGCACGAACTTATGGAATTGTTTAAGCCTTTTAACATTATTGAACTACCTGACCAGCTGTGAAATAATGACCTTAACTTTAGGAAAGACCAAGCAAGATTTGTTGTATGAGGAAAAAGACTAAATAGTAGAATTGATGGCACTGACCAATGAATCAAAATGAGGGATATGTTAGAGATATAACATAGCCCCCGCATAAATGATATACATGTATTAATCAAGACACTAAGCACGCAACAATATTAAGTTCTATCTATTATGCTTAAGGTGAGTATTGATATTCTAAGTACCTCGATACAAAGCTGATAAACAATTTAGGACTCCCAAAAAATTGTAAATCAACCATTATGGGGTGCTCAAATGTGGTTGATAGTGTCTTATAGCTATTGGTGATTTACCTTAGGTCAAAAAAACAAAAAATCTTGAAATAGATTCGGTGCGCAGAAGTTGAGCGATGAATTGATCGTTAATTTGGTAAAATTTTAGATGTTTGAAGCATTATATGAGTAGTAGAAAATGATTGCATGTCGTGGATTTGTTTATGTTGTTTCTTGAATATACTAATAAAAGAAGAGAAACAAATGTTGCTATAATAAAGTATCATGCTGAATTATTTATTTGGTTTCTTTGAGTTGGAAATGAAAACGAGAAATGGCTGAAGTAGTTTGGTTGGTATTAGTGTATCAGGTAAATTGAATATATAAGATGATTGCTTTTTCTTGATTGAAATGTTATTTGAGCAATTTTGAACAACTCAAGTGGGTAATCATTATTAGACCTCTGTTATACATTAGGTTATTCTTGTTCGAAGTGGGGTTCATGCTAAGCTAATAATTCAAGATGTGTATTGTAGTATTAATTTTCATGGTTATCAGCTTCAGGCAAGCAGCAAAAGATTAATTAACAAGAATTCCAAGTGCAGTACTTAAGGAACTTCTTATCATTTTTCTCATACTTATGCCTCTATAAACTGGTATTTTCTTATATTAATTGTATGGCTTTATTCTTACTTGCTATTGCAGCAGAGCTATAGTGTGGTCTTTCTATCACGTGTTACTAACCAATATTTAATATGAATATCTTTTTACTAAAAAATCAAATTTGGAATCAGCTAACATAGGTTTCTTTGGCAGGGACACAACAATGATGTTGAGATTGTATGGTCTTGTGGGTGAAGTATTCACATTTGAGAGGAGAAAATATCACCGGCTATATTATTATTTTTGTTGGAAATTCATTTTGTGGGACAAAATATTTATGGGTGAATTGTGTTAGATGCAGAGAATTTGCATGAAGAGCTTGTAACATAGAACATGCTTACCAATTATAGTTTTAACATATAATTTTTTCATGTGCCAATAGTTTTATTGTAGACTAAAAAAAATCAAATTACAGTACAGGGAACACATCTTATCTTGTCATTGTATAGATCGTATATATGTAAAAAGATTACTTTATGTCATTTTGCGAGCACACAACACCCACTGAATCGATGTTTTGTTAAATTTTGTACAACTTGGATAACTTTTTCCGTTTCCTAAATGTATGTGCTATATAGTCTGAAGCAATGACTGTGCAATATTATTTATATATGAATTATTACCATGTACATCTTTCTGTTTCTTCTTTTGTCGTTCTGCAAATTTGTCTGCCCAATATCAGTACAAAAGTTATCAAGATTAATTAACTCTGTTATATAAACAATCAAAATAAGAATAAGTATTCCAGCTATTATAATATGCGGGCCATAATCTGTCTAGTCTGCATTATAAAACCTCTAAGCGATCTGCACAACCACCCAAGCCAAGGTTCGCACCTTCCTCTTTGTAGCTGATTTGCATATTGAAAATTCCTTGAATAATTAGGTAACTAAATCCTTGCGCCATCCAGGGATCTTAGCTGTATTATTATTACCAATTTCCAAAGAATTAATATGATTATAGCCTTCGAAGACAAACGATTAAGATTCAAGACAATTAGCAAACATTCTTTACTCCAGATTATAGCCACAATCAGAAAAACTGAACATTTTAATGCTATCATGTTGTGCATTGTGATTTATGCATAACTCTCACTCAAACGTGGAGGATTGGCACTTCACTAGTCCCAATTCTGACGTCCGCTTTACCAATGAATTGCTAGCGCTATCATTTTTTTTTTTTTTCAGTACGATTATGTTCGGACCAGCTTGTGTGCCTCTCGATTAATTCTATGGGACATATATTACCTCCCACCAACCACTACCAATAGGTGGCAGAAAATTTTATCCACCAAAACTTAAATACTAGATAGGAAGAAATCAGCTCGTATTTTGCCTTCATTGGAATTTGAACTTGATATCCCATTGTTTTCACTTAACAATGTATAATTCTTTTAAGTCGACATACAGTATCCACCAAAGACTCTGAAAGGATGTACTCTTCTGGATAGCAATTTTGAATTTTCTAGGTAAATAATTACATCAGTAGCTTTTCAAATTTGATACAATTTATAAGTTACATACTTCATTAATTTTGGTAGTGATTATTTGAATATCTTTATTTTGACAGGGAATGTCTTGTATATTCGGCTCAATAAAAATTAAAATTATTAAAAAATCCTTAAACTTATATTGTTAAATTTATACAATAATATGACACATAAGAAACCTTGTGACTTTGGTCTAGTGGTAAAAGCAAGTGCATATTGTGTGGATTAGGCACTCAAATTCTTTCATAAAATCATTAAAATGAAATGAGTACATAAATAGAAGAGGAAAAATTAGAATTAAAAAGAACGGTAAGTATTACTTTAACGAGAAAGAAAATTTATTTATTTACTCACTTTTTAAATATCAAAAAGTTATGATCTTTTATTAATAATAATTAAAATATATATTATATATAATAATATGTTACTTCATTTTTTGGGGGACATACAATTGGTGTTCAATTTTCGCCGTCTCTCTAATTTTTTCCCTTATCTCTTGCGAGTATTAGAATTGTAAAAAAAAAAAAAAAAAAAAAAAAAAAAAAGGACTCTTAAGAAAGCAAAAAGTTATTAGGGAAATTGCAAATTTGTTTTATTTTTCTCTTGTGAAATAGGAACTATTTCCATCATTTAAAAATGAGAAATTTTCACAAACCACTATTGTTTAGTGGTTATTAGCTAGTTGTAGCTACCATTTACTATATTACTTTATATAGCTATGTTTTCAGGATTTTTCGAGTGTATTTGATGTATTTAAGCTACTGTATTCATGAATACAGTAGTATTTCTTGGCGTGAAATAGGGGATTACAACTAGACAGATTATTGTATTCGACTATATTCGCGATATGTATTTGTGAATACAGTAACGTAAATGACGCGACTTAGGATTACTGAGGACATGGCCCTTGATAGGGATTTATGGAGGTCGAGCATTAGGGTTGTAGGTTAGGGGAGAGTGTGAATATTTCTACAACACAATAGAGGGAGACTATCCAGTTAGGAGTTAGACTAGGAATGTCATTGGTCGTCTATTGAGGCAGGGCTTTACCTTCTAGTTGTACTATACCAGCCATCTATTTCGTATTTTCGTATTTAATATCCTATATTTCATATTTCATATCTCTTATATATTGTTGTTATTTTTATTACGCATTTTTATGGTACTAATATATCATCTCCTATTGTTTTTTGAGCCGAGGGTCTCCTGGAAACAGCCTCCCTACCCTTCGGGGTAGGGGTAAGGTCTGCGTACATATTACCCTCCCCAGACCCCACTTGTGGGATTATACTGGGTCGTTGTTGTTGTTGTTGTTGTTTGTAGTAACGTAAATGACGCAATTCATGGTCTATTCAGCTGTTTTTAAACAGATAGTGAATCAATTAACATAATAGACTCCTAATATAACTCAACAAACACAATTATAACACACAAAATTTGTATTTCCAGTTATAAAAAAGATTCTCAACCGAAAAACACCTCAAAAATATAGCAATCTTCAAAGAAATTATATAATTACATTGAATACAGTTAAATATATAAAAATACATTGAATACATGAAGTATAGCAGGTCATCTATAGTGCAAAAACATATGAATACATACTGCAGATACATTTGAATACATATATACATCTGAATACATAAACTATATTAATTAAAAAATATATATGAATATATTCATGGAATATAGCGAGACAGTGAATACAATAAAATACATGGAATACAGCGAGATACATTGAAATACAATGAAAAAAAGATAACGAATACAATGAAATACATAGAATACAACGAGATACATTGAAATGCAATGAAAAAAAAGGTAACAGACTCTTCAAGTTGCTCATCCCCAAACTCTGTCCTCTTTGTTCATATTGTAATGATGATTGTGGAAACAGATTTGGCAAAGCAACTGGATAATGGAAAAGGCTTGGCCGGGACAGTGGCAGATGTGAAGGATGCTAACAAAAGAGGGGCATTGTTTTTGCTGCTAGAGAAGGCCAGACTGAGTTCTGCGAGTTCTTGGTAGAAGAGTTGAAGATTGATGTCAACACAAAAGATCTGGAAGGTATTTTCTACTGAGCAACGACAATCAAAATGGGGTGGATCTTCGTGATTTCCTTTCAGATTTCCCTCAATTTACCTTTCAATAGCAGATTTCAAACTTCCATATTTCTCTCTAGGGCTTGATTTCGACATTGATTCAGAACCCCAGCCCACTGACAATGAAAATTTTGCGAGACAATGGAGATGAATCAGTGGAGAATCGTGGTTGTATTCATAGAGAAAGACTGGCGTTGAGAGAGAGGGTGGAGAAAAATCTGAAAGAATTAGAGAGAAAAATAATACAAAAAGTATTTTATGGCTTAAGGGTAGGAGGTAATCTTAAATAGATATTTGCCTATAAAAAGTAAAAGGTAGCTATGGAATATAATTTTTTAAAAGGGTATTTATTTAAAATAAATAAGGTATCAACCTTTGCTATAGGAGGTAAAAATTCCTTTAAAAATTTAGGTTCAAATAGTAGGGGTGGGCATAGTTTGGGCAAACCCGAAATCTGAATTTTTTGGATTTTCGGATTTAATTTATAAAAAAATTGGATTTTGGATAGGATATTGGATTTGGTACTGCAGATTTTTGGATATCCGAAAATCTGAAATTTTATAGTTTATATTTAATTCATTATTCATATGCCAATAGGAACAAGTCCAATATCCTAACCATGAGACACAATCTCGTATATTGATTACTAAGTTACTATCACAATACTTTCTATCTGGACATGATTTTACTATTGGTACTTCTTATCGGCCTTAGTAATATCTTTGTTATTTTTCCTTGAAGTTGATTTTATTTGAATACTTTATTTTGAAGATTGCGATGGAAATAAAGATTTTTTAGGCAATTTAATATGAATACCTCATTTGGATATTCATTATAGTAGAAACAAGAAACATTACAACTTATAAGCTCAAAACCGAAAATTCAAATTATCCAAACTGATTAATTCGAATCCAAATTTAAAAAATTCGATCCAATTCAAGTTTATTTGAATTGGATTTGGATCGTCATTTCTTCCATTTGAGAACCAAAAATTCAAATCGAAATTTTTATATCTAATTAGAATTGCCCGAACACTCGTCCCTATCAATATTCCGCCCATTCTTGGTCTTTCACTCATTTGGATTTTTCCTTTTTATATTCCCCCTCCTATATCCATTAACTATAAATTGTAATCCCTTAATAGGAAGAACATAGAACGCTCTGGAAGTCTAGAGAGATCTCACTTGTTCCAATATCAATAGTTATATCGAGAATATCCTAGATTGCGCTCGAAACTCGATAAGTTCCTTGGTCCATTTCTTTTTCCTTCCAAAACTCCCACCTATAAATAACACTGGGCAACGTTTTGGTTGTCGTCAAACAATTCGAATACAACAATCAAGTACCTTATAATTTCCAGCCTTAAGCATCATCCGATTATCATCAGTCAAGTCCTCGTTCAGATAAAAAAATGTCTCTGATTCCAAGCTTCTTTGATGGCCGCAGGAGCAACATCTTCGATCCATTCTCCCTCAACATATGGGATCCTTTCGAGGGCTTCCCTTTCTCCGGCACGGTCGCCAACATTCCAACCTCTACTCGTGAAACCGCTGCTTTCGCGAGTGCTCGAATTGATTGGAAAGAGACCCCAGAATCCCATGTCTTTAAGGTGGATCTTCCTGGAATTAAGAAAGAGGAGGTGAAGGTGGAGGTAGAAGAAGGAAGAGTTCTACAAATTAGTGGCGAGAGAAGCAGAGAGCAAGAGGAGAAGAACGATAAATGGCACAGCATGGAGAGGAGCAGCGGAAAGTTCCTTAGGAGGTTTAGGTTGCCGGAGAATATCAAAATGGAAGAGATTAAGGCAACTATGGAGAATGGGGTGCTCACTGTGACTGTCCCAAAAATGGAGGAAAAGAAACCTGAGGTGAAGGCCATTGACATCTCTGGTTAAATAACAGAGGGCGCGCGCTCGGTGGCTGCTGATCTACTTGTACTTTCGGAAGTGTACAGTGTCTTGTTTTCTAGAAGTCTTGTTTTTAGGAGCTTTTAGCTCAAAAATGTGTCTGTATCATCATATTTGTATGCTTGTGGGTGTTTTACATATACACTTCTACTCTATGAATGTAGTAATTTGTGTGCCTTTTCTGTTAACCGCTTATTTACTGTTTCGCTCTCTATACGTATACTTGTCATTTTTAGTCCGTGCAAAGCTAGACCCAATTCCAGAAATTGAAGGTTGCAAGAGTATTTGAAACTCGACGAAATAATTATTTCTTACTTCTGACTTCTATTTTACTTTTATTAACGAGGTGACTAACGCACAAACAAAAACGTAAATATATAAAACTTTACCGAGCAATTATATTAGGTAAATGGTATTGGATAGATCTTTGCACATTGCAACAATATTTTCATTTCATAAATAAACTTTATTGTAATGTATTTAAAATGTGACTTTAATGGTCTTTTCGTCGAACATTTACGGCCACGCAATGTCATCTTTTAAGACCCTTAAATTAAATTACCTAAAATATGAATCCATGATCATAGATAAATAAGTTAGTTAGAAGTGCAAAGACAAAATTTAACTTAGTAGCGTATCTTTGTCTTTTCCAGGCCACCTTTATTTAAAAGAAAAAAACTATTAAGAAATTTCAATTATATCATATTGGCTACACCTGTATTATAGTATAAGACATAAAGATTCTCGTAATTAACGACATTATATAAAATAGAATAATGAGGAATTCTATACTAATGTTTGTAGATATTTATTCAAAATTGAATACCAATGAATTGAAAAAGTTTCTCAGGTCTTCTTTTTATGCGATACTCTTTTTTTATTTACTTTGTACCAAATAAAATGGCATTTTTCTTTAGAAAAAAAAAACTAATTTTAAACTTCTCAATTTAACTTTAATATGATTATTTATATCCACACAAATATGTATATATATAATATGTTTTGACACAAATTTCTTTACTTACATATTTTATTTTATTAAGCGTTTATTTTGGTAAGATATCTAATTTATATGTTTGATAAGAATACAAGACAACATCAAAATACTCCCCCATATAATAAATTTCCATGTTAATTGTGTTGAAGCAAAGCTCAATCCAAATTAAGCATACCAAAAAACTGAAAAAGTTTACTCACATTCCCTTTTATGTCATACTCTTTTTTATTTACTTTATACAAAACAGAACACTACAAGAAAGTGGAGATATGACGACATTTAATAAATGTCGTATTAAGCTGTTTAAATGTCACAAATTTATTTACCGACATTTAATTTATATTTAGATCGAATGTCGTTAATTTCAATGTCGGTAATTTTCCAACATTTAGGTAAATATCGGTAAGAAATTATGACACTTATTTTATAACATTTAGGTAAATGTTGATAAGAAATTTACGACACTTACTTTGCAACATTTATGTAAATGTCAATAAGAAATTTATGACAATTAATTTATGACATTTAGGTAAATATCAGTAAGAATGTTACGATATTTAGTTTACAACATATAAGAAATGTCACTTAAAATTTTCGACAATTAGATTAATGTTACTAAAAAAATACGACATTTACGTATGATCTTTACAAAATGTCGTATTGAAATTTCTGACATTTTGGTAAATGTCACTAAGAATTGTCACGACCCGGATTTTCCACCCTCGGGAGTCGTGATGGTGCCTACTAATGTGAGCTAGGCAAGCCAATTCTTAACTGCTACTTCATTAACAAATTACTTCTTTTGACAATTATCAGTAATATCATGAAAACAACGGAATTAAATAAATATGCAGAAGACGTAAATTAAAGAAACTGAACAATAATGCGGAAATCAATATATGCCTCTACCCAAGAACTGGTGTCACATTACTCACGAACTTTTAAGAGTACTAAATACAACCGTTTGAAAGAAGAATATAAACTGTTTGTCTCGGAAACATGAGATAACAGACTGAAATAAAAGAGAGAGGAGACGTCGGGCCTGCGGATGCCTGCAAGGCTACCTCGGTGTCTCACTGGACTGAAGGTTGGCTCCCACGCTACTGCTGCTATCCAAGACCTGGATGTGTGCAAAACAGCACAAAGTGTAGTATCAGCACAACCGACCCCATGTGCTAGTAAATGTCCAACCTAACCTCGGCGAAGTAGTGACGAGGCTAGGACCAGACTCCAAATAAACCTGTGTAGTTCATATATATATATATATATATAGCGGGAAAAGATACAGGAATAACCAGTCAATGCGGGTAGGGAAAACATGCTGTGGGGGTGAATATAGTTCCGAATAGAAAGGCATCAAGTAAGTAAGGAAATAACATAACTAGAATATCAACAAGGAAGCAGAAATCAACAATTTGCACGGCATCACCCTTCGTGCTTTACTCTCGTTCTCACCAAAACAATACACGGCATAACCCTTCGTGCTTTACGCTCTTCCTCACCCAAACAACAATCACAAGGCAAATAGGGTAAGGAAATCTAATACCTCGAAATATTCAAATAACAGCAGGTAATGAAAGAAACAACATAACTCGGATATCAACAAGGAAATCAGAAATCAACAAATCCACGGCATCACCCTTCGTGCTTTTACTCTCTTTCCTATCATATAATCAATAAAATCGGTACGGAATGGTATATCGTGCGGCATGGCATCACACTTAGTGCTTTACACTCTTTCCTCACCAAATAATCAATAAATATCTATACGGAATGGTACATCGTACGGTACGACATCACCTTTCGTGCTTTACACTCTTTCCTCACAATAACAAACAATGCACGGTATCACCCTCCGTGCTTTATCGCTCTTCCTCACCCAAACAACAATCACAAACAAGGGGCAAGGGATTAAACAAATAATAATAATAGAAATCCCGGCAAGGGAATACAATTAAACAGCTAAGTCCCGGCAAGGGAACAATATCAATAAATCTCACACCCCGGCAAGGGAGATAATCAACAAAGCAACAAACATCCCGGCAAGGGAACAATTCAATAACTCTTTCTCTTTCTTTCACTTCTTACTTTATAACTCACTTTACCACTTGAGCCAATGCTCCAAAGGGTTTCATTTTCTCATATACTTTCACAATTCGTATTACCACTTGAGCCAATGCTTCTCGAAGTTCAAAGATCACTATTTCTTTCACATGCTTTCTAAAACATATAGAAATCATCATTTAGGCAAGAAAGATACCACAAGATCAGAATATCCGCAATATAAAGACTCACGGTCATGCTAGACACCAACGTATAGATACTCGTCACCATGCCTATACGTCGTACTCGACAATTATCACATAGCAAATAAGACTCAACTCCTAATCCCTCAAGCTAAGGTTAGACCAAACACTTACCTCGAAGCTTTGAACACCATTCAAGCCTCAATTATAGCTTTACCCCCTTGATTCCACCACAAATCTGCTCGAATCTAGTCACAAGTTACTTAATTACATCAATAAGTGCTAAATGAATCAACCCCAATGCATGCAAATAAGTTTTCCCAAAGTTTTACCCAAAAAGTCAAAAATCACCCCCGGGCCCACGTGGTCGAAACCCGAGGTTCGGACCAAAATCCGATTACCCATTTCCCCACGAATCCAAATGTATAATTTGTTTTCAAATTCGACCCCAAAACGAGGTCTAAATCAAGAAAAAATCAAAAAGCCCTAACTCTACCCAAATCCCAATTTTCTACCCTAAATTACATGTTTTAGGATTAGGAATTCATGAGATGTTGAAGGAAATGGAAGGAAACAAGCAAGGATTACTAACTAACGAAGTCTTTGGTGAAAGATAGCTTCAATGGACGCCTAAGGACCATGGAGAAGAAGGAGTTCGTGAAAACTTAATGAAATCCCGTAGCTACTGTTTCTGAAAATTAAAATATAACTTGGCGAAATTGCCCTTCGCGTTCGCGATAGGCTGGTCGCGTTCGCGAAGGGTAAGGCTTAACAGAACCTTGCGTTTGCGGAAGGAGGCACGTGAACGCGGAGAGTACAATGGTGAGGCCCTGAAATTGGTCTATGCGAACGCGGAAAGAGGCACGTGAACGCGAAGAGGAAATCCTGCAAAGCTATACGAATGCGAGTAGGCTTACGCGAACGCGATGAAGAAAAGGAGACTCAGCTCTCAGAGTTAAATAACCCTACTCGAACGCAAGGGTAGGGACGCGAACGCGAAGGAGGAAAAATTAGAGCATCGCAAACGCGAGAGGAACAATGCGAACGCGTAGAAGAAACTGGGTCTGCAACAACTGCAACAAATCTGCAATTTTTCAAAGTTTGAAATCACTCCGAAACACTCCCGAGCCCTCGGGGCTCCTAGCCAAATACATGCACTAACTCAACAACATTCTACGAACTTAACTGTGCGATCAAATCACCAAAATAACATCAAAACAACGAATCAAACCTCAAAATTACTAGTTTATCTTCAAACTTCATAAACTTTCAAATTTAGAGTTTTAAGTCCGAAACACGTCAAACGACGTCCAATTCAACCAAACTTCACAGACATATCTTAAACCACATATAAGACCTGCACCGGGCGCCGGAACCAAAATATGGGCCCGATACCAACACGTTCTAACCAATTTTCATTTCAATTTTCTTTATAAATTTCAAAAAAACAATTTTACTCAAAAATTCATTTCTCGGGCTTGGGACCTCGGAATTCGATTCCGGGCATACGCCCAAGTCCCATATTTTCCTACGGACCCACTAGGACCGTCAAATCACGGGTCCGAGTCCGTTTACCCAAAATGTTGACCAGAGTCAAATTTACTCATTTTAATATCAAATTTTAACTTTTTTCATAGAATTTCATATTTAAGCTTTTCGGCTACATGCCCAGACTGCGCACGCAAATCAAGGCAACTAAAAATGAGGGTTTCAAGGCCTCAGAAGCACAAAATGGGTAAGAAAACAGGTGATGACCCCTTTGGGTCGTCACATTCTCCACCTCTAATACAACCGTTTGTCCTCGAACGGACAAAAGAAAGAAGTACATGAGTCGGGGAATAGATGGGGATAACAGCTCCGCATATTGGACTAAGACACTCAGGTCGATGCCTTAGGAGGCTGACCTCTCCACTGAACACGAACAAAAGGGAAACTCTTGGATCTCAACTGACGAACCTGCCGGTCTAGAATAGCTTCCAACTCCTCCTCATAAGACAAATCCTTGTCTAACTGAACAGTGCTGAAATCTAACATGTGGGATAGATCGCCGTGATATTTTCGGAGCATGGACGCATGAAAAACTGGATGCACGGCTGATAAGCTAGGCGGCAATGCAAGTCTATAAGCCACCTCTCCTACTCAATCAAGAATCTCAAACGGGCCAATGAACCTAGGGATAAGCTTGCCCTTCTTCCCGAATCTCATCATGCCCTTCATAGGCGACACTTGGAGCAATACCCGCTCACCAACCATGAACGCCACATCTCGAACCTTGCGGTATGCATAACTCTTTTGCCTAGACTGGGCTATACGAAGCCTATCCTGAATGATCCTGACCTTGTCCAAGGCCTCCTGAACCAAATCTGTACCCAACAACCGAGCCTCTCCCGGCTCAAACCATCCAACCGAAGATCGACACCGCCTACCATATAAAGCCTCATAAGGAGCCATCTGGATACTCGACTGGTAGCTGTTGTTGTTGGCAAACTCTGCTAAAGGCAAGAACTGATCCCACGAACCTCCAAAGTCAATAACACAAGCTCGGAGCATATCCTTCAATATCTGAATAGTCCGCTCGGACTGCCCGTCCGTCTGAGGATGAAATGTTGTACTCAACTCAACTTAGGTGCCCAACTCTCGCTGAATTGCTCTCCAGAAATGCAAAGTAAACTACGTACGTCGGTCCGAAATGATAGATACCGGCACACCATGAAGGCGAATAATCTCCCGGATATAGATCTCAACTAACCTCTCGGATGAATAAGAGACTACCACAAGAATGAAATGCGCTGACTTGGTCAGCCTATCAACAATGACCCAAACTGCATCGAACTTCTTCCGAGTCAACGGAAGTCCAGTAACGAAGTCCATAGTGATCCGCTACCACTTCCACTCGAGAAGATCAATCCTCTGAAACAGTCCACCAGGCCTCTGATGCTCGTACTTACCCTGCTGACAATTCAAACACCGTGCCACATATGCCACAATATCCTTCTTCATTCTACGCCACTAATAATGCTGCCGCAAATCCTAATACATCTTCGCGGCACCCGGATGAATAGAGTACCAGGAACTATGGGCCTCCTCTAAAATCAACTCTCGAAACTCATCCACATTAGGCATACAAACACTCCCCTGCAGTCTCAAAACTCCATCAACATCTAAGGTAACCTGCTTGGCACCTCCACGCTGCACCGTATCTCTAAGGACACACAAATGGAGATCATCAAATTGTCGATCATGGATACGCTCCAATAATAAAGAACGAGCGACTGTGCAAGATAATACCCGACTAGGCTCAAAAATATCCAACCTCACGAATCGAATGGCTAAGGCCTGAACATCCAAATCAAGCGGCCTCTAACTGACCGGAATAAAAGCAAGACTGCCCATACTAGCTGACTTCCTACTCAAAGCATCGACCACCACATTGGCTTTCCCCGGGTGATATAAGATAGTGATATCATAATCCTTCAACAACTCCAACCACCTACTCTGCCTCAAATTCAACTCCTTTTGCTTGAACAAGTACTGAACACCTCACACGCCACGCCATACAGATAGTGCCTCCAAATCTTCAATGCGTGAACAATGGCTGCCAACTCCAAATCATGCACTGGATAGTTCTTCTCATGAATCTTTAACTGCCTCGAAGCATAAGCAATGACCTTGCCATCCGGCATCAACACTGCACTAAGCCCAATACGGGAAGCATCACAATAGACTGTATAAGGCCCTGAACCTGTGGGCAAAGCCAATACCGATGTCGTAGTCAGAGATATCTTGAGCCTCTGAAAGCTCCCCTCACACTCGTCCGACCATATGAACTGGGCACCCTTCTGGGTCAACCTGGTCATCGGGGCTATAATAGATGAGAACCCCTTCACGAACCGACGATAGTAGCCTGCCAACCCCAAGAAACTCCGAATCTCTGTAGCTGATGCTGGTCTAGGCCAGTTCTTGACTGCCTTAATCTTCTTCAGGTCAACCTGAATACCTTTTGTTGATATGACATGACCTAGGAATGCAACTGAACTCAACCAGAACTCACACTTCAAGAACTTCGCATATACTTATTATTGACGGTGACCTTGTTCAACTGCCGGTAATCAATGCACATTCTCATTGAACCATCCTTTTTCTTGACAAACAACACCGGCACACCCCAAGGTGAAATGCTGGGTCTAATGAAACCCTTCTCAAGCAAGTCTTGTAACTGCTCCTTCAACTCTTTCAACTCTGGCGGGGCCATGCGATATGGCGGAATAGAAATGGGCTGAGTGCCCGGAACCAAATCGATGCAGAAATCAATATCCCTATCGGGTGGCATACCCGGAAGGTCTGAAGGGAGAACATCAGGAAACTCACGAACCACGGGCACCGAATCAACAAAGGGAACCTCAGCACTAGAATCGCGAACATAAGCAAAATAGGCCAAACACTCCTTCTCGACCATACACCGAGCCTTCACGTATGAGATAATACTTCGGGTAGAATGACCAGGAGTCCCTCTCCACTCTAAACGGGGCAAATCCGGTAAGGCTAAGGTCACAGTCTTGGCGTGTGAGTCCAAGATGGCGTGGTACAGGGATAACCAGTCCATCCCCAATATAACATCGAAGTCGACCATGTCTAATAACAATAAATCAACACGGGTTTCAAGACCCCCAATCACCACAATACAGGAACGATGAACTCGATCGACCACAATAGAATCACCCACCGGTGTAGACACATGAACAAGAATACTCAATGAATCACTAGGCATGACCAGGTACGGTGCAAAATAAGATGACACATACGAATACGTAGACACTGGATCAAATAGTACTGAAGCATCTCTATCATAAACCAAAATGGTACCTGTAATGACTGCATCTGAAGCCTCAGCCTCGGGCCTAGCTGGAAGGGCGTAACATCGGGGCTGTGCCCCACCACCCTAAACCACCTCTCTGGGATGGCCTGCTGCTGGCTGGCCTCCATCTCTGGCGGCCTGAGCTCCACCTCTAGGAACTTTACCTCCATCTCTAGCACCTCTACCCCCACCTCTAATTGGCTGGGCGAGCTGTGTAACGCCTGGTGCCTGTACTATAGCACGAGAACCCTGATGCTGAAAGCTACCTGGTGCTCAAGGGCAAAACCTGGCAATGTGACCGGTATCATCACAAGTGTACCAAGCCCTCGGCTGCTGAAGCTGCTGGCCCTGTCGACCTGAATGACCACCTCAGAAACTCTGAAGCGGTGGTGCACTGATGGGAGCTGGTGGTGCACTGTAAGGTTGCTGATCAGAATAGTGCGTTTGAGAACCACGACCACCTGAAGTACCTTGAGAGACCTGGAGAGTTGACTTAAAGGGCCTAGGAGGATGGCCTCTACCATATGAATCTCTACCTCTACACGAGGTACCACTGAATCTGCCTGAATGACGGGGCCTCTTATCTGAACCATGACCACCTCCCTTTGACAGAAGCATCTCAACTCTACGGGCCAGATTGGCCGCCTCCTAGAAAGTGATCTCCCTCCTAGCCTCCTTGGCCATCTGAAGACGAATCGGCTGAATAAGACCATTAATAAACCTCCTCACCCTCTCTCTCTCGGTGGGAAGTATGACAAGAGCATGACGAGCTAGATCGATGAACCTGGTCTCATACTGGGTGAACATCATGGAACCCTGCTGGAGGCGCTCAAACTACCTCCGAAAGGCCTCTCTTTGAGTCACAGGGAGAAACTTCTCCAAAAACAACGTTGTGAACTGCTCCCAAGTCAAAGATGGAGAACCGGCCGGTCTAGCTAAGCAATAATCCCTCCACCAAGTCTTGGCGGATCTAGACAGACGAAAGGTAGCAAAATCAACTCCATTGGTCTCAACGATCCCCATGTTCCAAAGAACCTCGTGACAACTATCCAGATAATCCTGGGGATCCTCAGTAAATGCACCGCTAAATGTAGAACTGAAGAGCTTGGTGAACCTATCCAGCCTCCACAAAGCATCGACGGACATAACCGCTCCATCGCCAGTCTGAGCTACTATACCTAGCAGAACTTCCACAGTTGGTTGAACCGCTGGAACCTGAACTTGGGGAACTACTTGCTCTGGAGTGCGCGTAGCAGGAGTCCGAGCCCCTCCTCCAGCCTGAGAAGTGGCTGGTGCTACGGGAAGCAAACCAGCTCGGGTGACACTTTCCATGAGGCCCACCAATCGGACTAGCGCGTCCTGAATAACTGGGGTGGCAATGAACCCCTCTAGGACCTAAGCTGGGCCTACCGGAACTGCTAGGGCCGGAACCTCCTCCTCAAAATCAACCTGAGGCTCCGCCACTGGTGATGCTGCTCGGGGCTGAGCTCTGCCCCTACCTCGGCCTCTAGCACGACCTCGGGCTCGCCCTCTGCCCCTGATGGAAGCTGTTGCTGGGGGCTCGGGCTGCTGAGCGGTAGATGAGGAAGCGCGTGTTCTTACCATCTGCGAAAGAATAAAGTAGAAATTCAATCAGTATTTGAGAAACAAAACCGCACGACAGGAAAGAACAAATGTGAAGTTTTCCTAACTCCGTAGCCTCTGAGGGATAAATACAGACGTCTCCGTATAGATCCCTCAGACTCTACTAAGTTTGTCTATGAGTTGTGATACCTATGTAACCTAGAGCTCTAATACCAACTTGTCACGACCCGAGTTTTCCACCGTCGGGAGTCGTGATGGCGCCTACTAATGTGAGCTAGGCAAGCCAATTCTTAACTGCTACTTCTTTAAAAAATTACTTCTTTTGACAATTATCAGTAATATCATGAAAACAACGGAATTAATTAAATATGCGGAAGACGTAAATTAAAGAAACTGAACAATAATGCGGAAATCAACATATGCCTCTACCCAAGAACTGGTGTCACATTACTCACGAACTTCTAAGAGTACTAAATACAACCGTTTGAAAAAAGAATATAAATTGTTTGTCTCAGAAACTTGAGATAACATACTGAAATAAAAGATAGAGGAGACGTCGGGCCTGCGGACACCTGCAAGGCTACCTCGGTGTCTCACTGGACTGAAGGCTGGCTCCAGCACTACTACTGCTATCAAAGACCCGGATTTGTGCAAAAGAGCACATAGTGTAGTATCAGCACAACCGACCCCATGTACTGGTAAGTATCTAGCATAATCTCGGCGAAGTAGTGACGGCTAGGACTAGAATCCAAATAAACCTGTGTAGTTCATATATATATATATATATATATATATATATATATATATATATACAACGGGAAAAAATACAGGAATAACCAGCCAATGCGAGTAGGGGAAACATGATGTGGGGGTGAATATAGTTCCGAATAGAAAGGCATCAAGTAAGGAAGGAAACAACATAACTAGAATATCAACAAGAAAGCAAAAAGCAACAATTTGCACGGCGTCACCCTTCGTGCGTTTACTTTCGTTCCCACCAAAACAATACACGGCATCACCATTTGTGCTTTACGCTCTTCCTCACCCAAACAACAATCACAAGGCAAACAGGGTAAGGAAATCTAATACCTCGAAATAATCAAATAACAGCAGGTAATGAAAGAAACAACAAAACTCGGATATCAACAAGGAAATCAGAAATCAACAAATGCACGACATCACCCTTCGTGCTTTTACTCTCTTTTCTCACCATATAATCAATAAAATCGACACGGAATGGTATATCGTGCGACACGGCATCACACTTCGTTCTTTACACTCTTTCCTCACAATAGCAAACAATGCACGGTATCACCCTTCGTGCTTTATCGCTCTTCCTCACCCAAACAACAATCACAAACAAGGGGCAAGGGATTAAAAAAATAATAATAATAGAAATCCCGGCAAGGGAATACAATTAAACAGCTAAGTCCCGGCAAGGGAACAATATCAATAAATCTCAACACCCCGGCAAGGGAGATAATCAACAAAGCAACAAGCATCCCGGCAAGGGAACAATTCAATAACTCTTTATTTTTCTTTCACTTCTTACTTTATAACTCACTTTACCACTTGAGCCAATGCTCCAAAGGGTTTCATTTTTCTCATATACTTTCACAATTCATATTACCACTTGAGCCAATGCTTCTCGAAGTTCAAAGATCACAATTTCTTTCACATGCTTTCTACAACATATAGAAATAATCATTTAGGCATGAAAGATACCACAAGATCAGAATATCCGCAATATAAAGACTAACGGTCATGCTGGACACCAACGTATAGATACTCATCACCATGACTATACGTCGTACTTGACAATTAGCACGTAGCAAATAAGACTCAACTCCTAATCCCTCAAGCTAAGGTTAGACCAAACACTTACCTCGAAGCTTTGAACACCACTCAAGCCTCAATTATAGCTTTACCCCCTTGATTCCACCACAAATCTGCTCGAATCTAATCACAAGTTACTTAATTACATCAATAAGTGCTAAATGAATCAACCCCAATGCATGCAAATGAGTTTTCCCAAAGTTTTACCCAAAAAGTAAAAAATCACCCCTGGACCCACGTGGTCGAAACCCGAGGTTCGAACCAAAACCCGATTACCCATTTTCCCACGAATCCAAATGTATAATTTGTTTTCAAATTCGACTCCAAAACGAGGTCTAAATCAAGAAAAAATCAAAAAGCCCTAACTCTACCCAAATCCCCAATTTTTTACCCTAAATTACATGTTTTAGGTTTAGGAATTCATGAGATGTTGAAGAAAATAGAAGGAAACAAGCAAGGATTACTAACCCACGAAGTCTTTGGTGAAGGATAGCTTCAATGGATGCCTAAGGACCTTGGAGAAGAAGGAGTTCGTGAAAATTTAATGAAATCCCGTAGCTACTGTTTCTGAAAATTAAAAATATAACTAGGCGAAATTGTCCTTCGCGTTCGCGACAGGCTGGTCGCGTTCGCGAAGGGTAGGGCTTAACAGACTATCGTGTTCGCGGAAGGAGGCACACCAACGCAGAGAGTAAAATGGTGAGGCCCTGAAATTGGTCTATGCGAACGCGGAAAGAGGCACGCAAACACGAAGAGGAAATCCTGCAAAGCTACGCGAAAGCAAGTAGGCTTACGCGAACGCGATGAAGAAAAGGAGACTCAGCCCCCAGAGTCAAATAACACTACATGAATGCGAGGGTAGGGACCCGAACGCGAAGGAGGAAAAATTAAAGCATCGCGAACGCAAGAGGAACAATGCGAACGCGTAGAAGAAACTGGGTCTGCAACAGCTGAAGCAAATCTGCATTTTTTCTAAGTTTAAAACCATTCCGAAGCACTCCCGAGCCCTCGGGGCTCCTAGCCAAACACATGCACTAACTCAACAACATTCTACGAACTTAACCGTGCGATCAAATCGCCAAAATAATATCAAAATAACGAATCAAACCTCAAAATCACTAATTTTTCTTCAAACTTCTTAAACTTTCAAATTTAGAGTTTTAAGTCCGAAACATGTCAAACGACGTCCAATTTCAACCAAACTTCACAGAAATATCTTAAACCACATATAAGACCTGTACCGGGTGCCGCAACCAAAATAAAGGCCCGATACCAACACGTTCTAACCAATTTTCATTTCAATTTTTTTTATAAATTTCAGAAAAATAATTTTACTCAAAAATTCATATCTCGGGCTTGGGACCTCGGAATTCGATTTCGGGCATACGCCCAAGTCCCATATTTTCCTACGGACCCTCCGAGACCGTCAAATCAAGGATCCGAGTCCGTTTACTCAAAATATTGACCGGAGTCAAATTTACTCGTTTTAATATCAAATTTTAGCATTTTTCATAGAATTTCATATTTAAGCTTTCTGGCTACACGCCTGGACTATACACGCAAATCGAGGCAACTAAAAATGAGATTTTTAAGGCCTCGGAAGCACGAAATGGGTAAGAAAACAGGTAAGACCCCTTTGGGTCGTCACAAGAATATTTACAACATATACAAAAATGTCATTTCCACTTTATGTGAATGTCTTTAAAAAAGTTTAGTGACATATCTTTTACAACATAGCAAAATGTCGCATTAAATGTTTGACACTTAAATTAATATCGGTATCCTATTTTTTAGAATGTAAATAATAATGCTTTGTTTAGTTTCATCATGAACACATTTACATTTACAAATATCAACTTATATAACAAATATGAAATAAATTTAAAACAAATATCTTTTAGCACAATAACCAAAGAACAAAGTAGCAATATAAAACGTACTTAGTACAAGATAAATAATGTCAAATCAAATGATTTGTTCTCATGTAAAACTTAAATCTAACTAAATAATAAAAGATAGTAATTTCAATGTGTAAGTACTTTAAGATCACTCCTAATTCGAATTAATTTTCCTCAACTTCTAGACTAAATCTTATAAAACCAACTCTCCACCGACAAGCTTTTCACTTCCAGTAATTGATATCACTTCCTTCAAGAATGTTGCAGAAGAGGTCACAAGAAAAAAAAAGAATTATCCCTTTATAATAAAGTTAATTCTTTCCTTCTCTAAAACAATTGGAATACAAAAAATAATAACATATTCAAGTTCTAAAAGAGAAACAAATTGATGATGAATGTAATACTAGCAACTGAAGAGAAAAAGAAACATACAACATAAATAAAAAAATCCAAGAAAGTAAAAATAACCGCCCAAACCGAACAATTGAAATGTTGTAGTAATATCATAATGCAGTTGATGATATTTTCTTGGTTGTGGGGGATGTGAGAGGAAGGGAGAAAATATAACTCCACCCGATGGAGGTTCTGCAAAATTTAAATAAATATAAACATGATCAGGCCTAAAAAGCTAAATACAAGTAAGCACACATAAAGCTACTTGCCCAAGAAAGGTTGAAACAAAATCTAAATGAGATAGCTCACTTAGGAGAATCTATTTACCTCTACGATAATAATGAATTTTCTGTAACAAATGCTATATTAATAGTCAATAATGCACATTCATATCAGAGTTCAACATCAATTTTGTACTAGAAAAATGGTGTTCAATAAAAACCACAATTTCACCCTTTACCAAGGAAAAGAAAATGCTCAGCTATTCTCCATTCATCTTGCACTTAAGAAAATCATTCCTTACTCTTTTAGTTTTTAATTTTCTTTGAAATTGAGGCAAAAACAGGGTGGGAGAGGGGAGGGTTAAATTCTGAAATATTAGTTTCCGTAAATGGTATATTGAGATGAAAACTAATAAATGTTATATAAGTTTTGCAAAGTATAATATGAAGGGTTTCTCCCTTTGAAAAGGAGGAACAAGAACCTTGTAATTTTTTTAAACTTACCCGCTTCTTTTTCTTTGTGCCAACTTCACTAATTCCAGTCTTCTTGATTATGTTAATCTGAGAAGAAATATTAGATTGGTTACTCTGTAGTTTACAAAATTTATAACTTAGAAAATTGTGAATACAAGATATATAAAAACAGGACAAAAGTCATATAATAATTTTTATTTCATAATATGCTGGCGTTTCAATCATAGATCTTTATTTCCCTCATCTAGGTAAGAGTTTTCAACTTACTCTTTCTTCCAGGTTCTACAAACGGCTAAATATCTTGTGTAGGAGGGTAAAATCATGCTTGATGGGAATCTTATTAATTAACAAAAAGAAAAAAAGAAGCTAACTTCTTCACAGCTGCAACAAGAATGCCACCATCATTGTCAAACATTAGTTTAAAAATGGAACTCCATCCTTAAGTGTAAGCTAGAGAAGAGCCTCAAGAGTTGCGATGCTTTTTCATAAGAACATGCATCAAAGATGAGAAAGCTCTTCAACCTTTCCAAGGAAGATGATATCAGGAAGTATGTCAATACCTACCACCAAAATTTCACTACCAAAAATGGAAAAAAGGCAAGGAAAGCTCATAAGATTTAGTTGCTTGTGACTAGGACAAAAACACAGATTATTTCTCAGCAACTCTCCACACAGACTCCTCAATTGTGATTCATCGGTTCGATATACTTCAATATTCAATCAAACCAACAATACTTATTGCTAAAATAATCATTCTAACTATTGTTTGTAAAGCACTAAAAACTAAATTTCAACCATTATTATTGCTCATTGGCTCAACTGCTGGTTCATTATTGTACACTTTGTGAATCTTGATCAACTCTTCATAAACAGCTTCACTTTCAATTAGAAATACTCATAATCGTTTTTACTGGAAAATACTCATAATCGTTTTTGAGAGGACATAACAGCTTCACTCTCAATTAGAAATACTCATAATCATTTTTACTGGAAAATACTCATAATCGTTTTTGAGAGGACATACTCATAATCGTTTTTACTGGAAAATAGCCTCTATACTTTAAAATGCTATTTTGAAGCTTTACGTAACTGAAGCGAAAATTGACATAGCTAAAACTATACTTTTCAAAAGTATGCAGAAAAATATATAGTTAAATGAGTTTACGAACTCGCCATCTTTGTGTGAACAAGTGAAACATGTGATAGTGATTGTTGGTGATCGTCCATTGAGTTATCAGAAACCTATCACAAAAGAGGAAAATTATTACAACTAAAAGAAAACTAAATTACAAGATTATCTTAAATACAATAAATTTTTGCTAAAGAGCATAATATTTTTTACCTGCTTATCACCACATAATTTCCTATTTGAGCCAATAATAATACCCAAAGATTAAAGATATGCCTTTATACCCAGCTTTACTTTATCGTCTATTTTTGCATCCATATCCTTTGTTGCTTCTAACATTTTTGCCCCATCACTTTTATTTCTTCTTTTTCTCCCTCTTCTCTATTTCTTCTTTTGCTTCAGCCAATTTTTCTTCCATCGCAATTCTCATAGCGGAGGTAGCTTTTTCAACTTCTATCTCAACTCTTATATCAAAATCTCTTTGCTAAGCCTGAAATCGCTTATATGCAGGGCCATAAACAAAACTTGGAGCTGCTCCTTTTCCTAAAGTTTGAACATTTTCATGAGTGTTTGGTCCCATAACCTGTGCATACACATCATTGGGAGCACTTTCAGGGACATTTAACTCAGGATACACCTTACCAAGTTCATCCACTTCTTTCTTTTGGAAAGAAAAGGCAAAACAATGAAAAGTTAATAAAATTTTATATTGCCAAAAAAAAGTAGTTTATATTCATAAAGAATGAGAATTTACCATAGTTTCATTAGCTATCTCATTTACTGGTTGTTTATTCTTTCTCATATGTGTTTCTTTGAATACTTTGATACGACTTGGTTTTACACCATTCATTTTTGTCATCTGTTTAAATAGTAAAAAATTTATAGCAAATATATTCAAGAAAATAAGTATTGATATATAAATTGCAGAAAGCTTATAGTAAATATGGCATACATCATCTATAATTTGAGAATGACTTATAGTAATATGGCATACTAGATCTTTTTGCTCCAAAAGAAATTTAGAAAAAGAACACAATTGGCTAATTGCATACTTAAGTACCAAAGTTAATTTCCAAAAACAATTAACAATTTGCTGTTGAAAAGTAATCAAAACATTAAACAACAGTGAAACATTCAATTTCTTTTTCCTAGATAAGAAATGAACTACTGAAAAGTCTTTACAATTAGAATCTTCACCCAACTAACATCTCTTTCTTATTTCTTTTTTCCTTTTTTGGTCAAAAAAAGTAATTGTACATGACACTCTTAAATAGCATTTAAATAATCCTGGACAGATTACATTGTAGTATATCCATAGTGTAAAGTACAACACTTCAATTATTAACAACCAGAAATAGTGGAGCGCAACACACAGAATAAGCGTATTATACACTCAGTTATACAGAATAAGTACCTAGGAAATTTTCTGTTTCATATGAATCATTTCTTGATTTACCAGATCGGATAGCTTGTCCTTCATTTTATGGCCAATTTTGAGGTGGTTGAGGCAACGCCGCACCGCCCATTTGTTCTTCTTGTTGCTCCGAAAAATCAGGCAAAAGCATTTCTTGACTGGAATTTCTCAGTTTTTTTCTTGCCATCACAACAAAGTTGCTCAAAAACTATAGTTCCTACAAAATTAAAAAATATTTTCTACTATCCAGACGTATAAAATAATATCAAACTAGCACGTCAAACAAAAAGACATATACGCATGTGAGATTTAAACAACTAAAAAGCATAATAAGAATTCTCGAACTCGATGATCTATGTTTAATAACAATCTTTACTAAAATAGTGACAAAAATAATAAAAGTAACTAAGATATGTCATCTTCTTCATCATATGTTTCAATACTTTCCAAAGTAAGTGGGTCAATTTCTATTCCCGGCAACCTTCTCTAACCCATTTAATATCCTCTTCATTTTCAAACCAATCTAACAATCGATATCTAAAAGATATTTTGTATAAAGTGACATAACTGTATAGACCGCAGAAACTTTTACTTGATAAATTAATATTAATATATTTATTAAAAACAGCAAAATGAGGTACTCCTCACAAGATTAACACCAAACTTTTTCTCTCTCTCTCACACACAAAAGAAAAATACAAGATCCAATTTTTTCAACCAAAGCAGACAACAAAATAAATAACCAATATGTTACTATACAATAATCAACCCTTTAATCACCAAGAAACCAATAATTTAATTAATCTAAGCATAATCTACCATTAAATAATGAAAATCTTATATCCAACTTTATAAATGTACTAAACAACAAACGTCCAAAAATACACTGTTTGACCACCAAAAAAATCAAAATCAATCTACCAATCAATACCTAAAAGAGAAAATTATTAACCCAAATTCGAACAAATAAGAAAAAGAAAGAAATCTGTTAACCCAAATCCGAACAACCAAGAAAAATAAAGATATTTGTTAACTAAATTGGGTACCTTGAATTTATAGAAAACAAGCTTTGTGGATCTCAGCAGCAAAAGCCTTAGCGATTTTCATCTCCAAGTATCTATTATAGTACAGTGAAATGCAAAAGATTAGGTTTTTCGTATAAGGAAAAGATTTGGCGATAAGAATTTTGCTTCCCTCCTCCCAATTCTTAAATTAGGTTTTTCGTAGAATTCTAACTAAGGAAGAAAAACTAAATTTAAGAATTGGGAGGAGGGAAGCAAAATTCTTATCGCCAAAATCTTTTCCTTCTAAATCTCCGATACTTTCCATACATAGCTCCTTTTGAGTCTTGGGGAAGAAGGAGCAGACTTGAGAAAATTTGGCAAACCCAATTTGAGATTTTGACCCAAAATTGATTTTGAGATAAGAGAGGGGATGACTTATAGCCTGTTTGGCCAAGCCTTTTTTTTGGGCCAATAGTGTTTTTTTTTTTTGCTTTTGGCCAAAAATTGAGGTGTTTGGCCAAGCTTTTGGAAGGAAAAAAATGCTTTTGAGGAGAAGCAGAAGCAGTTTTGGAGAAGCAGAAAAAAATAGCTTCTCTCCAAAAGCACTTTTCTAAGAAACACTTTTGAGAAAAATACAATTAGAAGCAGTTTTCAAAAGCTTGGCCAAACACTAATTACTGCTCAAAAGTGTTTTTCAAATTAATTAGCCAAACACATACTCTTTCTCACCAAAAGCACTTTTTTAAAAAGTACTTTTGAGAAAAGAACTTCTCAAAATAAACTGCTTTTGGAAGCTTGGCCAAACAGGCTATTAATTAGCTTTCTCAATTGTGGTCAATAAATGTTTGGTTCCTTGGTTTCATATATATTTTTGTTTTTTTTTTTTAAATATTTCATCTTTAAATCCAACATCTAACAAGTAGTAGTAATATAATAATATATATTTTAACTAAACATTGATATTTTAATTAAAAATTTTAAATTGGCAAAATTTATTAAAAGGCGAGGCATATGGCTTGGGCATTTCACTGAATATCGGGGGGGGGGGCGTAAGCCTCATCGATCTTTAAATTTTTTAGTTCAAGAAATCAAAATTTTTGCCGATTTAAAACTTTTAATTAAAATATTATATATATATATATATATATATATATATATATATATATATATATATATATATATATATATATATATATATATATATATATATATATGAGCTTTTGGTGCTTGTAACTTTTTCTTCTCACTCAAAAATTCAGCTTGTCTTGTAGCACCACTAACACTATCTTTTGTCACATCTTCTTTTCTTCTTTATGTTACATCTTCTTTTCTTTATGTCACGTCTTCTTTTCTTTAATTGTCTTTCGCATTGGCACGCCTAGTGAGATACCATCATTATATATATATATATATATATATATATATATATCTAACATATTTTACAAGTATAAACAATGCAATAGTGTTACAATTGTTATCAAACTACATATATTTGATTGCTTCCCTAAAAGGCTCGAAGTTATAAATTAAACTATTATCGAACTACACATTTAATTACCTTCCTAAAAGTAATAATCAATAAACTTTATCAATATTATAATTCAAAATATTACCCCTTCAGGAATAAATACAAAGTATTAAAGTCTCTTTTGGTAGAAATAAATCTAAGAACTACAAATCAATAGCGAGTGAGGATATACAGTTCGACAATCTATATATTCAGAGAAAATGATCAAATAACATTAACCCTCACGATGTTCTCACTTAGTAAATATACAATACTATGACTCATTATTTGAGTTAAGATCATTCATTTGTTAATGTATTTTGAGGGTCAACACTATTAATTAGAAAATTTAACAGATGATTTACCTAGTACTTATTGAGCGAACCCGAGCGCCGAGCAATAGACGTGTAGAGTGCATAATTTTATGTTTGGGGTGCATATAAGCCTCACAAATTAAGCCCTACACTTGAGCCGCCTCAAGACATTGTGCAAATGACTCGCCCAGGAGCTAGTCTTGGACGGGCCTTTTAAATTATTATGCAACAAGAAACAAAATCGTCTATATTGTAGGTAATTATCATAATATTTGAACAAATTAAATATTAAATATAAAGGGCGTGATATTTTTTTAAGACAAAGAATGATTTAAAATTTAGAAACTATAGAGAAATTTTCAATCGTAGATGTTAATGTTTGTAATTACCGGCAAATAATATGACATTTAAAGTAAGGTCATATTTTTTTTGTCATTTGTATCAAAAGTTTTTACAACATTTGTTAAAGTGTCGTATTTTTACTACAGTTTGGACCAAATGTCATTGTTTTTATGATATTTTATACCAAATGTCGTCCTTTTTATGCCATTTTGTATCAAATGTCTAATTTTTACGATATTTTGTAGAAGATGTTGCACTTTTTACGACATTTCTTAAAAAATGTCATTATGTTGACGACATTTTGTATCAAATATCGTTGTTTTAATGATATTTCCTATCAAATGTCATTTTTACGATATTTAGTATCAAATGTCATTGTTTCTATGACAATTAATATTAAATGTCATAGTTTTTACGATATTTTGTCATAAATGTCAAAAAAGGAAATTTCCGACATTTATTTCAATAATCACTAAATAAATGTCGTTGTATCCTCAATTTCCTGTAGTTGAATGATAATTTTCTTTAGAATAAAAATAATTTAAAGCTGTCACGATCTCAAGTTCTCACCTTAGGATGTCGTGATGGCACCTAGTCCCTAAGACTAGGTAAGCCTAGCACATTCTGAGTTAATAACAGAATTGCACTATTTAATCATGTAATGACCCGATCGGTTATTTTGAGTGTTATAGCCCCGTTCTCCCATTTACTGCTTATTCAATGATCAATTGTTGATATGTAACTTACCTGGGTAGTTGATTTGGTTCTGAGGATGTTTCAGAGTAAATTGGGATACTTAGTCCCAAGGTTGGAAGCTTAACTTGAAAGAGTTGAGCGGATATTGACTTATGTGTAAACGACTCCGGAATGGAGTTTTGATGGTTCCGATAACTCTGTATGATAATTTTGGACTTAGGAGTTTGTTCGGATAGTGATTTGGAGGTCCATAGGTATTTTGGCTTGAAATGGTGAAAGTTGGAAAAATAAAAGTTTGGAGAGTTGAGAGGTTTGAACAAGAGTTGACTTTGTTGTTACCCAACTCAAAATTTGATTCCAAAAGTTGAAATTGGTTTTTTGTGTCATTTATGACTTGTGTGCAAAATTTGAGGTCAATCGAACTTGATTTGATAGGTTTCGACATCGAACATAAAAGTTAGAAGTTCATAAGTTTATTAGGCTTGAATCGATGAGCAATTCATGGTTTAGTGTTGTTTGATGTGATTTGACGCTTCAAGCGAGTTTGTATGATATTATTAGGACTTGTTGGTATGTTTGGTTGAGGTCCAGAGGGCCTCGGGTGTGATTAGGATCATGTTCGGTGCATTTGGAACCTTGGAGAAACTCCTGATTTCTGATACTGTATTCTTATATGCAATCACGAGTATGATGTCGCAATCACGAAGGTTTGTGGATCACTCATGTATTTGATTTCAGCATGGTTCAATTGGATGGTGATTTGACTTATGATGTGGAGCCGGTGGCCATTTTGGGTCAGCAGGTTCGAAAGTTGAGGTCAAAGGACATAGCTTCAGTGAAGGTGCAGCGGAGAAGTCATCCAGTTGAGGAGGCTACTTGGGAGACCAGGGGAGATTTAGAGCATATATCCACGCCTATTTGAGACTCCAGGTACGTTTCTAGACACGTTCAAGGACGAACGTTTGTTTAGGGGGGAGGATGTAAAGACCTGGCCGGCTATTTTGAGAGTTGTCACCCCATTTTCCTATTTTTACTGCTCATCTTATGCTTATTAGTTGCTATGTGACTTGTTGGGGTAGTTGGTTCGGGTGCAGAGAGGTTTCAGAATGAGTTGAGACACTTAATCTCAAGGTTGGAAGCTTAAGTTGAAATGGTTGACAGAATGTTGACTTGTGTGTGAATGGCTCCGGAATGGCGTTTTGATGGTTCTGTTAGCTCCATTGGGTGATTCTTGACTTAGGAGTGTGTTTGATTAGTGATTTGGAGGTCCGTAGGTGATTTTCGCTTGAAATGGTGAAAGTTGAAAAAATAAAAGTTTGGAAAATTGAGACGTTTGACCGAGAGTTGAGTTTGTCGTTACCGGACTTGGAATTTGATTTCGAAAGTTGGAATAGGTTTGTTGTATCATTTATGACTTGTGTGCAAAATTTGAGGTCAATCGGACTTGATTTGATAGGTTTCAGCATCGAATATGGAAGTTAGAAGTTCATAAGTTCATTAGGCTTGAATCGATGTACGATTCGTGGTTTTATTATTGTTTGATGTGATTTGGCGCTTCAAGCAAGTTTGTATGATATTTTTAGGATTTGTTGGTTTATTTGGTTGAGGTCTAGAGGGCCTCGGGTGTGATTCAGATCATGATCGGTGCATTTGGAACCTTGGAGGAATTGCTGATTTCTGCTACTGGTTTTCTTATATGCGATCGCGAGTGTGATGTCGCGATCACGAAGGGTTGTTGATCATTGATGGAAAATTGTTCTATGCGATCGTGTGGTGAGGTCCGCGATCGCATAGCTTGAGCATTTGATGTATCGCGAATACGTGGGTAAGGTCGTGTTCGCATAGAGGAAAAAGGGAAGGCTGGGACTCACGCACATTTGTTCATCGCGAACTCGTGAAGTCGTTCGCGACCGCGTAGGTCTGTTGAGTCACTGCATCGCGTTCATGTGGATATTTATGTGTTTGCATAGAGTAAAGTTTTGGGCAGCTGAGTTTGTGCTTCGGAACGCGAGGCACATTCCGCGTTCGCGAAGAAGGGACATTTGGTAGATTCTCAAGGGAGTGATTTGGGTAAGTGCTTCTAACTTGGTTTTGGTTAAATTACATGAATATATCATTAATTTTATCATTTAATTAGTGACTTGGATTGAAAAATTTAAAAAAATTATAGAAACCTCCTAGGCTTTAATTTGAGGATGTGAAGGCCGAGTTATGATCGGATTTGAGTAATTTTAGTATGGTTGGACTCATGGTTGAATGTGTGTTCGAATTTTGTTAATTTTGTCGGATTCCAAGACGTGGGCTCGGGGGCTGACTTTTTGAGTTGGTTTTTTGACTTTTGACTAAGAACTTAACATTTTCATATGGAATTGATTCGTATGACTCGTGTTGATTGTATCGAATTATTTATGGCTAGATTCGAGGCCTTCAAAGGCCGATTCGCGAGGCAAGGGCTTGTTGGAGTAGGGATTTATACCGTTTGAGGTAAGTAACACTTCTAAACTTGGTTCTGAGGGTATAAATCCCTGGATTACGTGTTATGTGGTTGGTGTTGAGGTGAAGCACATGCTAGGTGACAGGCGTGTGGGTGTGCACCGTAAGAATTGTGACTCGGTCGATTCCGTGGAACTGTGTAGTTAAATAATCTTGTTGTTGTCACACCTCCTTTTTCCGCCCCCGCGGGGGCGCAAGGAGTTTTCTCCAATTAAAGGACAGTCGAAACGGGATTTGTTTATTTATTTCAGAGTCGCCACCTGGGAATTTTATGGCGTCCCAAGTCACCGGTTTTAATCCCGAATCGAGGAGAATATGACTCTGTTTGTCATTCTGCGAACTAGAAATCCGAGTAAGGAATTCTGTTAATTCGGGAGAAGGTGTTAGGCATTCCCGAATTCCGTGGTTCTAGCACGGTCGCTTAACCATTTTTATACTTGGCTTAATTATCTTGATTTACTAAATACATTTTTTGTTGTTATATGATTTCGTTACCGCCTTAGATTGTTTATAATTATAGACCCTTAAACGAATCACGCGTACGTATATTCGTGTTATATATATATAAATATATATATTTTATAAACGTGAAGAATCGTGTCACGCATACGTGTACACAATAAGATTGATAATATTATTTTTTTGTATATTTTTATTAAAAAAAACTTATGTTCGAAATTGTGCTTAAAAAATAAAATTAAGAACATCGTCGCTTTTGTATGATTAAATAGTGAACTGCACATCTCGAGTTTAATTTAACATCCTCTGAAGAACCTCTTTTATTAAAAGTTTGCTCGAAGTTGCGCGAACGCATAATCCGAATTGCCTTTAGAAATATAATCAGGTCACGCGAACGCATCCCTAATTACACAAAATATTCTTTATAAATTCTCTACAAATGTTTATTATGTCCATTTATTTTTAACGTGAAAGTAATTGGAAATCATTGATTTGGATGCCTCCAAATTTCTAAAAAAAAAGAATTCAAAATTTATTTGATGTTGACCGAGTTATATTTTACACGTATGGATTATATATCTCAAAGACTATTCAAATTTAAAGAATTAATGATATGAAAAATAAATAATGTGCAACTACATTTACCATTTTATTAGTTAATACGGTATTAGTATACCTAAAAAGCAAATTACATGCAAAATTCGGAAAGATTTAATTGGATAAACAAACTAATATTTTTCGAAGAATTTTCATTATTCTATTTGGAGCGAATACTATTTATACATTTTGACATAAAATGTTACAATTTGTATTTATAAATCTCACCTCCTTCTCATCAACTTGTTCTTAATCTAAAATTATAATCATTTGGTTAATTTGTTTACGATGATAGATAAAATCAAGTTGATAAGAAAGAGAACTATTATACAAATTGATTCAATAAAATGGCATCACATGCAACGTAGTTGTACGTCTGAACCATTCATAATATATTCTAACATCGTAACAGATTATATCAACTCACCTTTCACCTATGGTTATACACGTAACCATTATCACGCCATATACGAACCACACACAACTTACATCAATCTAGCTTTAAACAAAATCGGATTTTTTGACAAGATATGCTAGTAATGTAATTTCTTGATACTTCCATACTATTTTATACTTAGCCAACAATATCATAAGATTTAATTAATGGCTAGCTTACTGCCATGTTCTCTATATATAATTCGAATATAGCTATACTTAGTGAGATTCTGAAATAAATAACATTATTACAAAGCTTATGCGAATTTCAAAAGAAGATGATTAACTAACAGTTCTCACTTCAAGTGTAAGCTAATAGTCAAATAAAAATAAAATAAACTCAGCTAATGCTTTAAGATGAACATCACATATTTGAAATTTTAAATTTCATTTTTTTCTTTTTCTTGCAATATTGAAGCTTTTCATGGCATAGACCTACAAATATGTACCTGAAATGAGGATAAGAGAGGTAAATTTCAGCAGTAGCAGCAGCAACAAAATCAGCAGAATATACAGGACCCGTGAAACCCAGACGCACAGTAGCAGGACTCTTTAAGAAATTTCAGATTTTAAACCAAACAATAGGATCAAACAAATCCGGACAGATTTAAGGGAAACAGTATTTCTGATATTTAAGACTTAGGAAAAGGCAAACTGAAAAGCTCTCAATTTCAAAACAAAGAATCAGCCTCAATACTAGTTTCTGATGTAGAATTCTGTTTTACTGTTTCTGGTTTTTCTTTCTTTCTATCTTCTTCTTGTTTCAGATTTTCTTTCTTTTCTTTCTTCTGTTTTTATTCTCTCTATTATTCTCTGTCCGTTTTTTTTCTGTTTCTCCTCTGTTATCTCTCCCTCTTTCAGATTCGTTCCTTTTTTCTTATTCCTCTCTGTGTGTTCAAGACTTCCTATATATAATCCCAACCCTTTAATCAATTAAAATCAATAACTTTCTCCTACCAAACCCATTATCTTCCCACTCACCCCATTACATTAAATAAATATATCACCCCACCCCATTATATTTTGTCCCCCATGCCTAACATAAACAAATACAAGATTCCCCCACACTAAAATTTGTCTTGTCCCCCCTTTATATTAAACAACCATATCACAACCCACCCCATTACATTTTGTCCCCCATGCTTCACATAAAAAATTACAAAAATATACAATTCCTAAACTACCCCTCCGACCTTACTGAAATTACTAACTACCCCTGAACGTACTGCAAATTACTAAATTACCCCCATCAGCTATAACAAATCAATTAATCAAACTCAACCAAAATATAGCCAATATGACCAATTTCTACATAAATTCAAACAACAAATCACATGAACATGATTTTTTCAACATTTCAACAACAAATCACATGAACACAAATTGAACAACAAAGAACAACTAAAATTTGATTGAACAATATCAACAACAAACCTATTTTCAGATTCAACAACAACAACAATCAAACAAGTATATTTAGATTTCTAAATTCAATAATATTGAACTTAAAATTAACTCTAACAACATTACAACCAACAATTCCTATATTAAACTTAAACAAGATTATGAGACAAATTCAAGAAATAATCATAAATGATAAACAAGAAATCAAACTATACAAATTTCGGATTCAAGATCAACCAAACAAAGTATGAACATGAATGAAAATATTCAATAACAATAACAAACAAACTTTATTCAAACTTCGAATTAAACTTAAACAAAACAAATAAACATATTCAATTTTTATCTAGAAATAAACAAGAAAAATGAAACAAAACAAACTGAAAAAAATAAAAAATAAAACGATGAACATGAAATTAATATCAAACATATTTGATTTCAAATCCGAAAAATATCAAACAAATTAACGGAAAGAAACGAAACTTACAACTAACCGGAAATGAGCAACGATGAACTCGAACGGACACGGACAACTCGAACAAAGCTTGAATAAACGGGGTCTGTTTGGTGATAATAGAAGCTGGACGAAGCAGCAAATAGCAACGTCCATGGCGGGCAGCAGCAGCGATCGCGAGCAGCAAGTGAAGGAGCAGCGACGTGTTTGGTTACGTGAAGAAGCTGGCGCGGGCAACAGCCATGAAAGCAGACGCAGCTTGATATTTTAGTTGGTGCCGAAGAAAGACGACGAAGCAGCAAAAGCAGCGATGAAGCAACAGTGACGACTCCAAACAGCAGCAGCGCGACGAAGAGGAAAGGACGCAGCAGCAGTAAAACGATGCGACATGACGAGGAAGATGAAGCAGAAACAGTCATGAACTTATTTGAACGTGCGGGGCTGCTGGAGGTCGACGAACCATTCGTCGTCGATGAATGGATGTAGCAGCTGGTCGTTTGGACTTGAGGTTGAAGGCAACCATGGACGCCGAGCTCAAGCTTGAGCTCGACGAGCTTCATCAATGGCGGATAGGACTGGGGTCGTTTAGTCGAGCCGGGGTCGTGAGGGTGACGTGAGTGTGTGTGTGTCGAGGGGATAGGCAGGGCGGCCATGGATGATGCTTGGAGAAGCTGCAAGGGGCAGCCATGGGAGGTGGGGTTTAGAAGGTTTGGAGAAGAAGAAACCAAAGTGGGGGGGGGGGATGGCTTAGCTCTTAGGGTTTTTTTTTTGTTTTGTTTTTTTTGTAAAATGTAAGATAATAGGATGTTGGGTTATGGGCTGGGTCGACCCAGTTCGAAATGGACTGGGTCGTTTGGGAAGATTGGGCCATTTTTTGGGTCTGTGGCTTGAAATCGAAGAAAAGGCCCAATTCCGACTTTCTTTATATTTTCGCTCTCTTTTCTTCTTTTATTTCTCTAAAACTAAATTATAAAAATACTTAAATTATTATTAAGAACTAAATTAAGTTATAGAAGCTCAAATTAACTCCAAATAACAATTAACGCACAATTAAGTAATAATTAAGCATAAAATTGTATATTTGGACATTAAATGCTAAAAATGCAAACGATGCCTATTTTTGTAAATTTTTATTTTTTGTAAACAAACTTAATTACTAACAAATTGTAGAATTAAATCCTACATGCAAAATGCGACATATTTTTGTATTTTTTATTAATTTAGCAAATAAACATGCACAGACCAATACAAATAATTATTCAAAATATCACAAAATATCACAAAATTGCACACCAAGGAAAATTATTTTATTTTTTGAATTTTTTGGGAGTAATTCTCATATAGGGCAAAAATCACGTGCTTACAGTTGTTATCCATATATTCTCCATGTGATAGAGAAATTGAGATATGATTCTTGTTAGAAATCATGCTTATGTCATATGCTGGTACTGTTGGGATCCACAGAGGTTGTATTGCTCTTAAATTTACTTTTTTAATTTGCAATTATGTACTCAATCACAACTATAATTTGCATATCATATCTTAGTCTCTGTTGCCATTTATTGATACATCATATCATCATTTTTGGGTTGATTATCATGATACTCGTGAGTCCGAGAGACTGGAGAGATTGATGGCTTAGTGGGGTCGAGGGCTTGATTGTGAGGATGTTTATGGGATCGGGATGCACGCCACAACATGCTTTATTGATTCATGCCATGATTAGCTTATTATAGCACTTGGGCAGGATCCGCCCCTTCGGAGTCTGACTAATCAGCAGTGAGCGCAGGTACCTATTAAGTGCGAGTGCGAGTGCCGAGCGATTGGGAGGATTGAGTTATTATGAGGATGGAGTGAATGTGAGGAATGAGTGTCTATGAGGATGGAGTGAATAGGAGGACTGAGTGATTAATACTCTGAGAGTATGCATATGATTTGATTATTGTTTTGTATTATAGTTGGCATACATAACTGGAATATAGATATCGAGATGTATCATTTCTCATTTCAGATACACTTGACATATCTTACCTATTTGAGCTTTAATTGTTGAACTTGAAAGCATGTCTACATATCTATACTGTTATTTCTGTATTTGGATTGTACCTGTTGTTCTACTGTCCTAGACAGTGTTTCAGACTATGTTATTGTATAGATGCTCATGTACTCAGTAACATCCGTATTTTGGGAGTTGTGTAATGAGTCGAGGTATTTTTCATATTAGCTAATTTAAAGGATTTTACTCTTAAGCTTAATTTATTATAATTATAACTTGGGACCTTCAATACAACAAAAACCACAAATATACCATAACACACCCAATCAACAAGTGATAAATTAGCCTTAAACTGCAACGACGAGCGACCAACTTACTACCCTACCACATATGGCATTTATCAATGCCCTTTTATCCCTCTAAACTCCATAAATCAGCAGCACAATAGGCCAACACGAGGGGACTACAAAATAGTCCACTAAAAGTGGAATAAATCGAACACCACTCGTTCTCGTTTGAGCTTCCTGTAAACATCGAGAAGCCTGCCCGAAAGAGAGTACAGGAAGAAATAACTCAAAGAGTGAAAAGATTAGAACAACGGTCCCAATGGAGGCAAGGAACTAATTACGACTCCATTAGAAGGAGATGTAGAAGAGGAGAGAAACAAACATCGTCCCGTGAGTTCTAATTATTAGGTGTGATGACTCAAAAGGTCATCACTCATTTTGAAAGTAAATTCTGTATTTCGAGGCCATAAAAACCTCTTTTTATCTCACCTCGATTTGCGTGTTCTGTCTGGGTGCATTTCCAGAAAGCTTTTATGTGAAAACTAAGTAAAATAAGGAAATTGACTTTTAAAATTGAATAAATTTGACTTTGGTCAACATTCTTGGTAAACGGACCCAGACCCGTGATCTGACGGTCTCTAGGGTCCGTAGTAAAATTTGGGACTTGGGCGTATGCATGGAATCGAATTTCGAGGTCCCAAGCTCGAGTAATGAATTTTTTTAAAGAAAATTGTTTTATGAAAATATAAAGGTTTTTAGACGTAAATTGATGCATTTTCTTGATAGTATCGGGCCTGTATCTTGGTTCCGAAGCCCGGTACAAGTTTGAAATAATAATTAAGTTGAATTTGTAAAATTTGGTAAAGATCGAAATTGGTTTGGTATAAAACGGACCTATAGTTGAGAAAATAGTAATTTTGATGTTCTTGAGTGATTTCATGGATTTGAGGTTTAATTCCTAGTTGTTGATATTATTTTGATGATTTGATTGTACTAGCAAGTCCGTATGATGTTTTTGGACTTGTGTGCATGTATGGTTTGGAGCTTCGAGGACTCGGGTGAGTTTTGGATAGGCCACAGAATGAAATTTGACTAGGAAAACTGCTGGTGTGTTGCAGGTCTGCAGGCTTCGCAATTGCGAGCTCGCATTTGTGACTAACCATCGCATTTGCAATGAATGGGTAGGGGTGACCTTCGCATTTGCGAAGCTCCACTCGCAAAAGCGACTGCAACAGTGTTCGCATTTGCGAACGATCGTTCTCATTTGCGAGGTTAATAGGGCAGGCCTTCCTTTGCAATTGCGAAGCCTTGGCCGCAATTGCTAGTTCGCATTTGTTAACATATCATCGCAAATGCGATATTTGCGCCTGTGTAAATCATGACTTAGCCGAAAATTTTTCATTTTTCAAACTCCCTCAAACCCTAAGCTCTCTTGGCCGATTTTCTAAAGAAAAGTTCTTTTCCAAATCGATTATAAGTCATTTCTAACTCATTTTCTTTAATCTAAAACATCTTTTTACATGATTTCAATTCAAAATCAAGGATTTTCATGGGGGAAATTGGGTGTTTTGGGTAGTACTTAGGATTTCTAAATTTTGGAGATTTGGGCATCGATTTGAGGTCCGATTTCAAAACAAATTATATATTTGAGTTCGTGGGTGAATGGATAATCGGGTTTGGGTTCGAACCTCGGGTTTTGACCATGTGGGCCTGGGGTCGATTTTTGACTTTTTGGGGAAATCTTTAGAAAACCTATTTCTATGCATTAGAATTGATTCATTTAACATTTATTGATATTGTTAAGTAAATTGTGGCTAGATACAAACAAATTGGTAATGGAAACAAGTGGTAAAGCGATAGTTGTGGCTTGAATTATGTTCTTGACATTGAGGTAAGTGTTTGGTCTAACCTTAGCTTGAGGGATTAAGAGTTGTGTCTTATTTGCTATGTGTTAATTGTTTAGTACGACGTATAGGCATGGTGACGAGTATCTATACGTCGGTGTCAAGCATGACCGTGAGTCTTATACTATGATTAATTTGACTCCATTTCGTATTGTTCATGCTTTATATGATGATTTCTATTGTTGAACAAGGCTTGTGGAAGTATTATTGGTAATTGAACATTGTAGAGCATTGGATCAAGTTGAGAATTGAGTTTTGAAGTAAATGTGAAAAAGAGAAGAGGTTTATGATATTGTCTCCCTTGCCGGGATGTTATTGCTTTTGATATTATCTCCCTTGCCGGGATGTTATTACTCATGATAGTGATTCCCTTGCCGGGATATTGTTGTTTTGCTATTGTTCCCTTGCCAGGATTTTATAGTGATAATATTGATTCCCTTGCCTAAATTGCTTTGCGATTGTTGCTTGGGTGAGGAAGAGTGTGAAGCACGAAAGGTGATGCCGTGCATGATTTGAGAGTGTTAATGCACGAAGGGTGATGGCGTGCCGATATTGTAAGGCAAAACCACAAAGGGTGATGGCGTGCCGCATGATGTAAAATGTCGTGCCATGATATGAGTGATAATGCACGAAGGATAATTCTGTGTCATGATTATGTGAGGTAAAAGCACGAAGGGTGATGCCGTGCCGATTATATTGATTCTTATGGTGAGGACGAGAGTAAAAACACGAAGGGTGATGCCGTGCACTTGTCTTTGATTTCCTTATTCTTGCTTACAGTTGAATTTTCATGTTCCTTTCACTTTTTTGTTGAGATTTTATTTGTACATGATATTCCCCGTAGCATTTTTTCCCTTCCCATCTTTAACTGCTAGTTTCTATCATTATTACTTGCTATATATGATATACCTACATAGGTGTATTTGGTAGTCTTGTCAGAGCCTCGTCACTACTTCACCGAGGTTAGGCTAGGCACTTACCAGCACATGGGATTGGTTGTGCTGATACTACTCTCTGCACTGTGCGTAGATCCCGGTGCTGCAGCTTTTAGACTATAGTGAGGTTGCTACCTTCAGTTCATCAGGCGACCCGAGGTAGTCCTGCAGGCGTCCGCAGGCCTTGGCGTCCCCTTCCTATCTAGTTTTTCTTCTGTTCTTTACTATTTCAGAGACAGACATGTATCTATTTTGTTCGGACCCTATTTGTAGTATTCTTAGATAGTCTGTGAGATTGTGACAGTAGTTTTGGGTAGCTTGTGTTTATGGATTTGTATCGGTATTATTTTAAATTATTACATTTCATTCTTCTACTTTATTATTTCCGCTATTTATAAAATATTAACTCACAATTGTTAAGGTATTAAAAATGAAAAGGGTTAAATAATTGGAATAATTAGCTTTCCTAGCTTTAACTAGTAGGCTCCATCACGACTCCCGAGGGTGGAAAATCCGGGTCGTGACAAGTTGGTATCAGAGCTCTAGGTTGCTTAGGTCTCACAATTCACGGACAAGCTTAGTAGAGTCTGAGGGATCGGTACAGAGACGTTTGTATTTATCTCCAGAGGCTATAGAGTTAGGAAAAAACTTCACATCTATTCTTTGTTGTCGTGCAACTTGATTTCTCAATGCTAATTGAACTTCCACTCTATTCTTTCACAGATGGTGAGAACACGTACCCCTTCATCAGTTGAGCAGCTGCCCGATCCCCTAGTAGCAGCTCTTGCGAGGGGAAGAGGTCGAGTCCTTGCTAGGGCCCGAGGTAGAGGTAGGGCTCAGCCTAGAGCTCGAGCAGCAGCACCAGCGGCGGAGCCTCAGGTTGAGTTTGACGATGGGGTTCCAACGCAGACAGTTCCAGCAGGACCAGCTCAGGTCCCAAAAGGGTTCATTGCCACTCTGGTACTTCAGGATGCTCTGGTACATCTAGTGGGACTTATGGAGGAGGAGCCCAGACTCATGTTACTCGCACTCCGGAGTAGATGGCTCCCCAGTTTCAAACCCCATCGGTTCAGTTAGTTGGGGTAGTTCAGCCTGGAGTTGTGGCCCAAGCTGGTGAGGGGCCAACTATGTCTACTGATGCCTTGTGGAGGTAGGACTGGTTCACCAAGCTCTTCACTACTACTTTTGGTAGTACATCTTCTGAGGATCCCCAGGATTATTTGGACAGCTATCATGAGGTTCTTTGGAACATGGGGATAGTGGAGACCAATGGGGTCGACTTTGCTACTTTCCATTTGTCTGGATCCGCCAAGACTTGGTGGAGAGATTATTGTTTGGCTAGACCAGTTGGGTCACCAGCGTTGACTTGGGATCAGTTCTCTCAGCTATTTCTGGAGAAGTTTCTTCCGATCACTTAGAGGGAGAACTATAGGAGGCACTTTTAGCGTCTCCAGCAGGGTTCTATGACTGTCATTCAGTACGAGACCAGATTCATTGACTTGGTCCGTTATACTCTTCTTATACTTCCCACTGAGAGAGAGAGAGAGTGAGGAGGTTGATTGAGGGACTCATTCAACCTATTCGATTGTAGATGGCTAAGAAGACAAGGAGCAAGATTTCTTTTCAGGATGCGGCCAATGTAGCCAGAAGAGTTGGGATGGTTCTATCACAGGGGGGTGGTCAGGGATCTGACAAGAGGCCTCGTCATTCGGGTAGGTTCAGTAGTGCCTCATCTGGAGGCAGGGATTCTTTTGGTAGGGGCCATCCTTCCAGGCTGTTTCATTCAGCACTTCAGGCTTCTCACGGTGCTCCAGGTGGTCGTGGTTCTCATATAAAATATTCATATTAGTTTTCTTAGAGTGCACCGCCAGCTCCTATCAGTGCACCTCCGCTACAGAGTTTTCAGAGTGGTTATTCAGGCTGTCAGGATCAGCAGTCTCAGTAGCCGAGGGCTTTTTATACTTGTGGCAATACGAGGCATATTGCTAGATTTTGCCCTCGAGCACCGAGCAACTCTCATCATTAGGGTTCCCGTTCCATGGTTCAAGCATCGAGTGTTCCACCACCCGCTCAGCCAGCTGGAGGTGGAGGTAGAGATTATAAAGGTAGAGGTAGAGGTATTAGAGGTGGAGGTCAGACCACTAGAGGTGTAGGCCAGCTAATAGGAGTCCGTGCGAGAGATGTAGTTTAGAGTGGTGGGGCCTAGCTCCGATGTTATGCTCTTCCAGCCAGGCCTAAGGCTGGGGCTTCTGATACAGTTATTACAAGTACTGTTCTGGTTTGTAGTAGAGATGCTTCAGTTCTATTTGATCCAGGATCTACATACTCCTATGTGTCATCTTATTTTGCACCGTATCTGGTCATGCCTAGTGATTCTTTGAGTGCTCCTGTATATGTGTCTACTGGTGAGTGATTCTATTGTGTTAGATGGTGTCCATCGTTCATGTATAGTTATGATTGGGGGTCTTGAGACTCGAGTAGATTTGTTACTTCTGAATATGGTTGATTTTGATGTCATATTGGGGATGGACTGGTTATCACCATACCATGCTATCTTGGACTGTCATGCTAAGACTGTGACCTTAGCATTGCTGGGTTTACCTAGTTTAGAGTGGAGAGGGACTCCTAGTTATTCTACCCGTAGGGTTATCTCATATATGAAGGCTCGGCGTATGGTCGAGAAGGGGTGTTTGGCCTATTTGGCATATGTTCGTGATTCTAGTGCCGAGGTTCCTTCTATGGATTCTGTGCCTGTTGTTCGTGAGTTTCCTGGGGTATTTCCTTCAGACCTACCGAGTATACCACCCTACAGGGATATTGACTTCTGCATTGATTTGGCTTCGGTAACTCAGCCCATTTCTATCCCGCCGTATCATATGGCCCTGCCTGAGTTGAAATAATTGAAAGAGCAGTTGCATGACTTGCTTGATAAAGGCTTTATTAACCTAGTGTCTCGCCTTGGGGTGCGCTGATGTTGTTTGTTAAGAGAAAGGACGGATCGATGAGGATGTGTATAGATTACCGACAGTTGAACAAAGTTACAATCAAAAATATGTATCCATTGCCGAGGATTGATAATTTGTTTGATCAGCTTCAGAGTGTCGAGGTATTTTTGAAGATTGACTTGAGATCTAGCTACCATCAGTTGAGGATTAGGGCATCCGATGTCCCTAAGATAGCTTTCTGCACTCGATACTGGCATTATGAGTTCTTGGTAATGTCATTTGGATTGACAAATGCCCCAACAACTTTTATGGATTTGATGAACCGAGTGTTGAAGCCTTACTTGGACTCATTCGTGATAGTCTCATTGATGATATTTTGATCTATTCCGCAGCCGGGAGCAGAATGAGCAACATCTGAGAGTTGTTCTTCAAACATTGAGAGATAGTCGGTTGTATGCTAAGTTTTCGAAGTATGAGTTATGGTTGAGTTTAGTTGCATTCTTGGGTCATGTCGTCTTAGTAGAGGGTATTTAGGTAGATCCAAAGAAGATTGAGGCAGTCAAGAACTGGCCTAGACCCACGTCAGCTACTGAGATCCAGAGTTTTTTGGGTTTGGCAGGCTATTACCGTTGGTTTGTGGAGGGGTTTTCATCTATTGCAGCCCCGATGACCAGGTTGACCCAGAAGAGTGACCAGTTCAGGTGGTTAGACGAGTGTGAGGAAAGCTTTCAGAAGCTCAAGACAGCTTTGACTACGACGCTGGTGTTGGTTTTGCCCACAGGTTCAAGGCCATATACAATTTATTGTGACGCATCTCGTATTAGACTTGGTGCAGTGTAAATGCAGGATGGCAAGGTCATTGCTTATTCTTCACGACAGTTGAAGATTCATGAGAAGAATTATCCAGTTCATGACTTGGAGTTAACATCCATTGTTCATGCATTGAAGATTTGGAGGTATTATTTGTATGACGTATCATGTGAGGTGTTCACGGATCACAAGAGTCTACAGTATTTGTTCAAGCAGAAGGAGATAAATTTGAGGCAGAGAAGGTGGTTGGAGCTATTGAAAGACTATGATATCACTATCTTATATCATCCGAGGAAGGCCAATGTGGTGGTCGATGCTTTGAGTAGAAAGTCAGCCAGTATAGGCAGTCTTGCGTTTATTCCGGTCGGTGAGAGACCACTTGCTTTGGATGTTCAGGCTTTGGCCAATCCGTTCGTGAGGTTGGATGTTTCTGAGCCCAGCCGTGTGTTAGCTTGCACAGTCACTCGTTTTTCATTATTTGAGCGTATTCGAGATCGACAATATGATGATCCTCATTTGTTTGTCCTTAGGGACATGGTGCAGCAAAGAGGTTCCAAGCAGGTTACATTGGAAGATGATGGGGTTTTGAGTATGCAGGGTTGTATTTGTGTGCCTAATGTGGATGGACTTTGAGAGTTGATTCTAGAGGAGGCCCATAGTTCCCGGTATTCCATTAATCCGAGCGCCGCCAAGATGTATCAGGACTTGCCGCAACATTATTGGTGGAGGAGGATAAAGAAGGATATTGTTGCATATGTGGCTCAGTGTTTGAATTGTCAGCAGGTGAAGTACGAGCATCACAGACCTGGTGGTTTGTTCCAGAAGATTGAGATTCCTGAGTGGAAGTGGGAGTGTATCACTATGGACTTTGTTGTTCGACTCTCATAGACTCAGAGGAAGTTTGATGCAGTGTGGGTTATTGTTGATAGGCTGACCAAGTCAGCACATTTCATTCCTATGGCAGTTTTCTATTCTTTTGAGAAGTTAGCCGAGATCTATAACCGGGAGATTGTTCGTCTTCATGGTATGCACGTGTCTATCATTTCGGACCGAGGTACGCAAATTACCTCACATTTCTGGAGGGCAGTTAAGCATGAGTTGGGCACACGGGTCAAGTTGGTCACAATATTTCATCCTCAGATGGACGGGCAGTCCGAGCATGTTATTTAGATTTTGGAGGATATGCTCCGAGCTTGTGTCATTGACTTTGGAGGTTCGTGGGATCAGTTCTTGCCTTTATCGGAGTTTGCCTACAACAACAACTACCAGTCGAGCATCCATTTGCCTCCTTATAAGGCTTTAAATGCTAGGCGATGTCGATCGCCGGTTGGATGGTTTGAGCCGGAAGAGGCTCGATTGTTGGGTACGGATCTAGTACAGGATGACTTGAACAAGGTCAGGATCATTCAGGATGGGCTTCGTACAACTCAGTCCAGGCAAAAAGTTATGCCGGCCGTAAGGTTCGTGATGTGGCATTCATGGTCGGCGAGCGGATGTTGCTTCGAGTATCGCCTATGAAGGTCATTATGAGATTTGGAAAGAAGGGAAAGCAAAGCCCTCGATTTATTGGCATTTTAGATTATTGATTGAGTGGGAGATGTGGCTTATAGACTTGCGTTGCTGCCGAGTTTATCAGTCGTGCATCCAGTGTTTCATGTGTCCATGCTTCGAAAGTATCACAACGATCCAGCCCACGTATTAGATTTCAGTACTGTCCAGTTGGACAAGGATTTGTCCTATGAGGAAGAGTCAGTAGCTATTCTAGACCGACAGGTTCGTCAGTTGATATCGAAGAGTTTCCCTTCTATTCGTGTTCAGTGCCTAGGTCAGCCTGTTGAGGCAACAACCTGGGAGTCTTAGTCCGATATGCGGAGCCGATATCCCCATCTTTTCTCCGACTTAGGTACTTTTCTTATATTCGTTCGAGGACGAACGATTGTTTTAGAGGTGGAGAATGTGATGACCCAAAAGGTTATCACTCGTTTTAAAAGTAAATTCTATGTTTCGAGGCCTTAAAACCCTCTTTTTGTCGCACCTCGATTTGCATGTGCAGTCTGGGCGCGTTTCCGAAAAGCGTTTTTGTGAAAACTAAGTAAAATAAGGAAATTGGCTTTTAAAATTAAATAAAGTTGACTTTGGTCAACATTCTTGGTAAATAGACCCGGACCCGTGATTCGATGGTCTCGTAGGGTCCGCAGTAAAATTTGGGACTTGGGCGTATGCCCAGAATCGAACTCCGAGGTCCCAAGCCAGAGAAATAAGTTTTTAAAGAATTTTTTTTCTATAAAATATAAAAGTTTTTAGAAGTGAATTGATGCATTTTCTTGATGGTATTGGGTCTGTATCTTGGTTCTGGAGCCCGATACAAGTATGAAATAATAATTAAGCCGAATCTGTAAAATTTGGTAAAGATCGAAATTCGTTTGGTACAAAACAGACCTATAGTTGAGAAAATAGTAATTTTGATGTTCTTGAGTGATTTCATGAATTTAAGGTTTAATTCCTAGTTGTTGATGTTATTTTGATGATTTGATTGCACGAGCAAGTCCGTATGATATTTTTGGACTTGCGTGCATATATGGTTTGGAGCCCTGAGGGCGGGGGTGATTTTTGGATAGGCCACGAAGTGAAATTTGACTTAGGAAAACTGCTGGTGTGTTGCAGGTTTGTAGGCTTCGCAATTGCGAGCTCGCATTTGCGACTAACCATCACATTTGCGAAGACTGGGTAGGGGGTGACCTTCGCATTTGCGAAGCATCAGTCACAAAAGTGACTCCAACAGTGTTCGCATTTGGGAACGGTCGTTCGCATTTGCGAGGTTAACAGGGCAGACCTCCTCCGCAATTGCGATGCCTTGGCCGCAGTTGCGAGTTCGCATTTGTGAACTGTCATGACCCTAACCCCGAACCCGGTCGTGATGGCACCTCTCGTGAAGACAAGGCCAGCCAGTCTAACCCTATTTGTCCTTTTAAGCGGTTAAATAACATAAGAATCATTCAAACATGATTTAATAGCACAATTAGCGGTAATAGAGATAACAAGGCGGAAATACAACCTGACACAGCCCTAACTCGGGGTGTCACAAGTCATGAGCAACTAAGGATCCTGTTACGAGTCTACTAAATACAATATTTGGTACAACTATTTGAAGAACATAAAAGTAATAAGATAAGGGAGACACATGGGCTGCGGACGCCAACAACTACCTCATAGTCTCCGAAACACCGCCTGGACTGGAGGGATCAACACTCAGGAGCGGGACCTACTGCGCCTGAATCTGCACACAGGGGTGCAGTGAGTAAAGTGAGTACTCCAACTCAGTGAGTAATAAATATAAATAATGGCTGAAAGCAAGAAAACACGTAGAAACACAAAGCAATCTATACCAAAGCAGTAAAATCACTTAAAGCAGTAAATCAGTGAAATATCAAGTAAACTTCCTTTTTCGACCAGTAAAACAAGTAATTTGGCAGGTAATTAACAATTAGAAATCCGCCCCTCAGGCAACAACTCAAAATGGTACCAGCCCCTCAGGCTCACTCTCAGAACAATATCAGCCCCTCGGGCTCACTCTCAAAACAGTATTAGCCCCTCGGGCTCACTCTCAGAACAGTATCAGCCCCTCGGGCTCATTCTCAGAACAATATCAGCCCCTCGTGTTCACTCTCAGATCACAATGGGTACCTGCGCTCACTGGGGGTGTGCAGACTCCGGAGGGCCCCTTACGGCCCAAGCACAATATCAAGCCATCTCGTGGCATCAACTCTTGGCCTCACATCACTCAAGCCACCTCGTGGCGTATAAATGTATCTCAGGCCCTCGGCCTCATATCACTTAGTGTATCCTCACCTCTGGCCCTCGGCCGTACTCAGTCCAAAAAATCATCACAAGCCCCTCGGGCATTAGTAAACAATAGTTCTCAGCCCAAAACATCATTTAGAAATATCATTTAAGCCTCAAAACTAAGTAAAAGTGGCTGAGTTGTAAAGCAGTAGGAAACCACAGGGCTGAGTTCAAGTAATAAATCAAAACAGTGAGGAAATAATGATAAAAATCCCCGGAGGGTTCAAATAGTTGGTACGAAGCTCAAATATGGCAATCACCCCAAACCATTATGATAACAAACAAGTTTCAATCAAATACGCGGTAAAAACATCAATCGGGACAAACCAAATCACAATCCCCAATAGTAAACGACCCCACGCTCATCATCAAACGCGTGTCTCACCTTAATATAGCACTACGATGTGCAAATCTGGGGTTTCAAACCCTCAAGACATTATTTATAATCGTTACTCACCTCGAACCGGCTAATTCTCTAGCTCGCGACGCCTTTGCCCCTCGAATTGGCCTCCACGCGCGTCGAATCTATCCAAAATCAGAACGAATACGTCACAATATGCTAAGGGAACAAAGCCCAAGCGAGAACAATTGAATTACCACAAAATTCCAGAAATTGGTCAAACCCGACCCCCGGGCCCACATCTCGGAATTTAACAAAATTCACAAAACTAGAATCCTTATACTCTCACGAGTCTATCCATACAAAAATTATCCAATTCCGATACCATTTGGTCCTTCAAATCATCATTTTTACATTTTTGAAAGATTTCACAATTTTCTTCCCAAATTCCATCTCAAATCATGAATTAAATGATGAATTCAATGATAGATTCATGTACTCTAGCCAAATATGAGTTAGAATCACTTACCCCGATGAATTTTTTGAAAAACCTTCGAAAAATCGTTAAAATCCGAGCTCTCTAGGTCAAAATTTCAAATAAAACCCAAAACCTCGTATTTATGGAATACCTCACAGATTTCCACCTCCGCGGGCCATACAAAATCGACCGTGGTCTGCACAAAACCATTGCGGTCCGCACAAAAATGACCGCGACCGCCCATTCTTTCCTTTGTAGTGATAGACTTTAGTATTTTGGCCATAACTTTCGCTACATATGTCCAAATTAGGATATCTTTACCTTTCTGGAAACTAGACACGAATGACTACAACTTTTGTTTTTCGCTTATCTCAAATTTCCTTGTAGAACAAAAGATATGAGCTTTCGAAGTAGGACCAGCAAAATGTTCTTTACCGCGGTCGCACACCATTTTGTGCGGTCCGCACAACACTCACCGTGGACGCACTTCATTTTGTGCGGACCGCGCTGGTGAGTTCCGAGGCCTGCAACCCTTCTGGACCTGCTACAACTATGATTTTTGGCCTAAAACATCCCGGAACCTGCCCGAAACTCGCCCGAATCCTTGGGATTTCAAACCAATTGTACCAACATATCCCATGACATCGTTCAAACTTGTTCAAAACCTCGGGATGCTCACAAAAACATCAAATCACCAATTTAACATGGGATTCAAGCCTAAGAACTCCAAGAACTCTTAAATTATGCTTTCGATCAAAAGTCTATCAAATCTCACCCGAATGACCTGAAATTTTGTACACACATCCCAAATGACACAACGAAGCTACTACCACTCTCAGAATTCTTTTCCGACCCCTATATCAAAATCTCGCCTATCAACCGGAAATCACCAAACTATCAATTTCGCCAATTCAAGCCTAAATCTTCTCTACAACTCCAAAACCCATTCCGATCGCTCTCCTAAGTCACAAATCCCGCATATCCCGCTCGGTATCCCAGGTAGCCTCCTCCATGGGCCGACCTCTCCACTGCACTTTCACTGAAGCTATATCCTTTGACCTCAACTTCCGAACCTGACGACCAAAAATAGCTACTGGCTCTACATCAAAGGTCAAATCATCATCCAACTGAACTGTGTTGAAGTCCAAAACATGAAACAGATCCCAAATATACTTTCGGAGCATAGAAACATGAAATACCGGATGTACACTCGACAAGCCGGATGACAAAGCAAGTTCATAAGCCACCTCCCCAATCCTCCGAAGCACCTCAAATGGCCCAATGAACCGAGGACTCAATTTCCCTTTCTTCTCAAATCTCATAACACCCTTCATAGGTGAAACCTTCAGCAGAACCTTCTCGCCAACCATGTGGGACACATCTCGAACCTTCCTATCAGCATTGTAAACATGTGATTTTGACCCTCCCCGAACTTTTGCCCATTTTTAGCGTAAAATATTTAGTTTAGGCCTAAAATCGATATTTCAACTAATTTTGACTCTTTTACTTTATTTCGTCACAAAAAAATGAAAATTACAAAAATATATTTTAGTTTACGTATCTTTCATAAATTTAAATAAAATATATACAAAAATAATACCTTATCTTTATTTTTATATAATCTTGAAAACACACAAAATAGTTTTATGTTGTATAGTTTAGTTCAATTAATTAAATTAGTTTTATATTTTTATATTATAATTGTACATAATTTTAGAAGGAGAAATTAGTTTTAGGTTAGTTTATCCCGTCTTTATAAATCTTGTAGTCCATTTCTCTAGTCTTTGGCCTAATTCCCTAGCTCATAATTCCTAGGCCCATACCTCCTAACCTAAAGATAACCCTAAAATCCTAAACCTATATAAAAAGAAGCTAGCCCCTACACCTGGGAGGATGAGCTGGAACTCAAAAAAAATCGGACCTTAGGAGACCACCCACCCCCACGTCGTCTTCTTCCCTAAGAGAAACAACCTGGACCTAATTTCTGAGACCTTTTCAGCAGTCATGTCCATTGATTTGAAGAAGGATCTCTGACTTCTCATTTGGAAAGAACAAAAACAGTAGCCCCTTTGAATTCCTAAACAAAAGGAGAGGAGAATGACACCCCCAATTCCAAAAAAGAAATACAACCGCAATTCAGCCCCAAAACTCATGCTCCTCCGCGTCTTGTAGCTCGAAAAACCCAGGTGAAGAATCATCCTTTAATTACCCAAAGACTCCCTATACTCCAATAAAACTCAGCCCCAAAGCTTAGCAAAATCCAACTGAAAAAAGGGAAGCAAAACCAGCTCAAAAAATAGCCGAAAATAACCTCAAAATCAGTCGGAGCTAAGCCTCGTCATTTTGGCATGGTTCGAGTTTTCCGGAGAGATTCGAGGCTGTCGGAGAGATGGTTCTGAGGTTGTTTGAGGCACTGAGGTCGTTGGAAAATGTTCTGGTCACGAGTTGTCTAATTTTCGAGTTGGTTGTAGCTTTGGCTCAAATTCAGCAAAAAGATTTTCCTTAGCAATATTGAAGTAAGTTTATCGCTTTGAGGTTCATTCTTAACTTCTTCTTTTTTTCAAGTTTTATTATCTTATATGTTTATAAGATTTTGTTTGGTTGCTGCTGAGTTGACAATTTTTCTGGCTTCTTTTGTTAAAACTTTCCAACATAAGCTTCAGTGGTTTACGTAAACTCATAAATTTGGTTCAAATGTGTTATGTAAAATTTGTCATACCCTTTTGTTTGTTACAATTGCTTGGGTGTGAATTATGTTGCTTTAACCCTGTTATTGTTTTTTGTATCTGTCACATTGAGTTGTATGAGATATTGGTACTAATATTTGTAACCGGGTCTATTAAGTTGATGAACCAAGTATTTTTGGCATTTTCTGCTGGGAAATTGGCCTGCTGTGTTTGATGGATGTTACTTAAAATGTTTTGGATAAAGTCTTGTTAATAAATTGGGTTAGGTTACGTGTTAGATACTATTGTTAGGTTAGTGTATTAGTCGTTTCTTTAAGTTTTCTTAGCTACTGTAGGAATGAATTTTAATGTTGAAAAAGAATATTGAGTTATACTAAGTAACTTATAAATAATAACTAAAATCTTACACTTCTTCTCCCAATAATTTCATAATTGATGACTTCGCAATAATCCCAAAGTAGTTTTAGGAAGAAACAATTAAATTATGAACTTGGTAGCTTGCTTTAGGCGCGTAATTTAAAATTACCTTCTTAAACTCGGTTGTGCATTTCATGTGACCAAAATCCAAATCTTAACAACGTTAAATAAAATGTGTCTCATACTGCAGGTGCATTTCATGTGGCGTGGTCCAAAGACATGTTTTAGATGACGTTGACATCTTTCTTAAAATAATTAAAAGAGGTTTTAAAGTTTAAAATTATACCATAGGCTAAAACATGTACTAAAATCAGATAATAGACCAATTATAATACTTGAGCGACCGTTCTAGAACCACGAAATCCGAGAATGCCTAACACCTTCTCCCAGGTTAACAGAATTCCTTACCCGGATTTCTGTGTTTGCAGACTGTAAAACAGAGTCAATCTTTCCTCGATTCGGGATTTAAAACCGGTGACTTGGGACACCATAAATATCCTAAGTGGCGACTCTGAATTAAAAATTGATAATACCGTTTCGATTGTCACTTTAATTGGAAAAAACTCCCTTATATACCCCTTTATGGGAGTGTAGTAAAAAGGAGGTGTGAAAGCTCTGGCGACTCTGCTGGGGACCGAACCCAGAATCTCTGGTTCAGGGTTCAATAATTCGATCTTAGATGAATTGTTATAGTTGGCTTTATCCATTATCTGATTTTGTTACATGTTTGGGCCTAATGGGCTAATTGTTGCTTTTACGCTTTGATATTCTGTGAACTGTATATAAACTGCTACGAAACCCTTCCTCTCTCTGAGTCTTCTAAATCATGGAGAAGTGTGCACTTCGTGTGACTTCTCTTCTATTAGAGTCATATCCCAAATTTTAGAACGAGGTTTGGACAAGTTGCAAAGCCGGTGAAGTTTCTGTATTCCCGGTACGCTGCCCCCCCTCGGCTCGAGCTGTCCGCTCGGGTAAGCCAGGTCTAGAACAAATAAACCCAGGTTTTTAGACCTAGTATAACATAGCCTCATGCCGGATCTCTAGTAGGAACTCTTGTTTGCATCATGTGCATTTTAATTTTGGGGACTCAACACAGGGGTTGGGTCCGTCTAGGACAGGTGTACCCAAAAATCAAAAGACCATCTTGATGCATCTTACGTGCTACTTGCGTATCTGTCTGTTTCGGCTTGCATGTTGACTGACTTCTAGAATAGGGAAAGAAAATGAAAAAAAAAAGAAAAAAAAGAAAATCAAGAAAGAGGAGAAAAAAAGAAAAAAGAAACAAAAAGTGAGAGCTAGGTATTTAGAAAATTCTGAAAATCTGCCAAAATTCTGAAAAAAAGTCATTTCAAAATGAGCCAAAATTATCAAGCGTCATGTTTTCCTGTTCTGTCAAAACTGGGCGAACTACGCAGGTCTGATTCTCACCGGATGTGAGATATGTAGGCAAACCTCATCGGTTCCGGCCCATAATTTTCAAAAAAAAAATTCAAAAATATTTTCCTTTACTTCCTCTATAGAAAAGTCTTTTTTTAGACCCCAATTTTTAAAAAATCCAAAAATATTTTCCATTACTTGCTTCTTTAGAAAGCCTTTCTTTTAGACCCTAATTGTTTTTGTTTTTTTAAAAATACAAAAATATTTTCTTTGAATTTCTTCCAAAACATTCTTCTTTCAAAATTGAAAAGAAAATTCAAAATTCAGAAATATTTTCGTTTTTTGGAAGCATTTATTTCATAAATTCAAAATAAAATTAGAAAAATATTTTCTTTCTTCTTTAGAAGTTTTTTTCTTTCGAAATTCTAGAAAAGAAATTCAAAAAAAAAGTCTTTCTACTTTAGAAGTCTTTCTTTGCAAAAATGCTGACGAAAAATCAAAATCCAAAAATATTCTCTTTCTTCTTTATAAGTCTTTCTTTCGAAAAAATAAAATAAAAAATTCAAAAAAAAGTTAGTTTATTTACTTTATTCATGATCTTCCCGAACTACGCAAGATCTGATTCATGTTCCCACATGATACGTAGGCAACCCACATCAGGTTCGATCACCAGTAAAAGAAATGGAAAACAATGAAGAAATAAAAAAATATTGATAATAATAAGGACCGAGTGAGTCCATTCTAATATGTTTTGTTTTGAATTGTGAAGAAAGTTGAGGTGGTCGGTTTGTGGTAAGCTGGAAACACAAGATCTAAGGAAAAATGATAACTGACATCGAGGTTGTTACAAGTGCTCAAGAGACTCAGGGTCAGAGGGTTCAATAAGAGTCTACTGTGTTTGAGAAAAATAGAATACTGAAACAGCAAATGACTGAAATGTGTCAAGAATGGGCCAGTGGTCAGGGACAACCTCGTCATGAGTCACAATTTGCAACACAGTAAGAGCAGTACCACTTTCCTGAGTACCACTCGTACTCGTTTGATCTTCCTGCAAACATTGAGAAACCTGCCCGAAAGATGGTACATGAAGAAATGACCCAACGAGTGAAAAGCTTAGAACAACGGTTGAAAAACATGCAAGGGTTGGCAGGTCAAAAGAGTGTTGCCTTCAAAGATCTATGTATGTTCCCCGATGTCCACTTGCCGCCTGGTTTCAATACTCCCAAAGTTGAAAAGTATGATGGACATGGAGACCCCATAACCCACCTGAAAAGGTATTGCAATCAACTGAGAGGTGCGGGAAGAAACGAAGAATTGCTGATGGCTTATTTTGGGGAAAGCCTTACGAGAGTAGCATCCGAATGGTTTTTGGATCAAGACACATCTCGCTTGTACGTCTGGAATGACATGGCACAGGCCTTTGTCAATCAGTTCCAATACAACATCGACACTGCCCCACACCGCATTTCCCTTTCAAACCTGAAGAAGAAACCAAGTGAAAGTTTTAGGGAATATGCCATTAAATGGAAAGAGCAAGCAACTCGAGTTAAGCCACCCATGGATGACCACGAGCTAATCACTGTCTTCCTTCAAGCGCAAGAGCCAGATTACTTTCAAAACATGATGTCCGCAGTTGGCAAATCCTTCTCAGAAGCAATCAAAATGGGAGAAATGGTAGAGAATGGTCTTAAGACATGCAAAATTATAAGTCAAGCAGTTTTTAAAGCCACAACTCAGGCTGTCCGGGTTGAATCTGATAATTTTAGCGACACAAATGAGAAGTTTGAAGAAATCATGATGACATCAGGGTCGAGAAGAGGTCCCAGGAGAACATCTCGAAGGCATGAGCAGCCTCCTCAAGTTTTCCATGACTCCCCTAAGCAGTATTATCCACCTCAAAACCCTCAATACTATGTCGCTCCACCTCAGTATATTGTCCAGACACCAAAACATCCCAGAAGGCGAGCACGAGCATTACGAAATCTCCAACAGCCTTCACAAGATTTTTAGGTGCCCTATAACCCACATCCAAGCCAGAGGTATAAAAGGGAACAAAGGTTGAAAGATAATTTTACACCAATAGGAGAGTCCTATGCAAGATTATTTGAGAAGTTAAAGCATTATGACATGATTGCACCTATTCCTCCAAATCATGTGGACCAACATGCGAGAAACTTTGAGCCTTCTAAAAGGTGTGAATATCATTCCAATGCCCAGGGGAACAATGTTGAAAGCTGTCGGGATTTGGAAAGAGAAATAGAAAGGATGATCCAGGAAAACCTGATTGTGATCCAAGACAGTGACACCCAGAATATCGCACAGAATCCTTTACCTGCACATGATGATGCACACTTTGTGGGGGTGATGCGTGGTGACAGGAAGTATGAGAATCCTCTCGGGAATTCGCTAATTGAAGTTAATGATTTTGAAATTGGAGAAGGCTCTACTGATTCTGATGAGCAAATTTGTGGCTAAATATTAAGCCTAACAATTAAAAAGTCATTCCCTCCTCACTAGGAAGGAATCTTGGTAGTTTGTTTTGATATTTTTCTATTATCTGGGTTATTTCAGGGTTGTGATCCAGATTTTATTTGTTTTATTGAGTCAAACCCTTCTATCCCTCCATTCTGTTTGTGTGAGTCTTGTCTGTCTGTTCTATTGCTATTTTCATTAGCCGGGTTATTTTAGGGTTGTACTCAGATTTTAGGTTGCTTGTTTAGTTGTCAAACCCTTCCATCCTTATTCAATAAAATACAATTTGTCCTTTTGTGTCATTCTATTTCTAGTTCTTTTCTCGCTAGTTCTAATGACATGACATGCATGCGGAAATTTTGGCCAGATCTTAGAAACTGATTTAATCTGGAATTGCATAACAAAAAAAAGATTTTTTTTGAGGATGAATAAAGAGTTGAAATACTTTGGAATTAAGGTCGAGTAAAATTCACCTTCACATCATCGTGAAGATCAGGCTTGAGGATGTTTAATCAATTGAAGTTTGTTGGAAATTTTGACATTAAGGGATGGAAAGTGTCTTGTGACCATGACACACCAAGAGGCTAGTCATGTTCGTTAATGCTGTGATCGCGAAAGATACTATATTTGGCATTCTCAAGGCTGGGAGGCCTTCTTTCTGCTATCCAAACACTTTATATCCTTCGCTACCCGTTTTGAGCCTATGTTATTTTCTTTGACTACCTTCTTTTGGAATCAAGTTTAGAGTCAAGAGTAAAAAAATGATAAAAAAAAAAAAAAAGTTCATGTCACAAAAGTACAAACTGGGGCACTTCTTAGAAAGTTCAAGTGATAAAAATGAGGAAGAAAAAAAAACAGTCAAAGGCCCATGCCCCCAGAAAATAAAAGTTGGGGCAATTTGTTTTGAAAAAAAAGGAAGAAAAAGGAAAAAGACAGAGGAAAGAAAGTTGAAAAATAGTTAGGTCAAATGTTTGAACTACATTCGACCTTTGATTCCTTAAAAAAAGGATACGTAAGCAGCCTCACGGTTCAGTCCAACCAAATAAGAATTCTGAAAAGAGAAAAAAAATCCAAAAAAATCCCCTGTATCTGAAACTGTGGCAAAGATTTTATTTCACTTTTGAAAGAGTCGATTCTAAGAGTTATAAGTCTACACTCCCTTTATTTTGAGTCTACGTTGAGCCTTCATGCCAACCCTTCTGCCCAACCCTATTCAAACACTTCCAAATAAAGACCTCCCGATATGCCTTCAAGAATACCAAGAGAAGCATGCAATGAGCAACGACTGTCACGCGACATAGAACACTGTCAAGTTGCTCGCACAAAAAAGCAAAAGAAAAAGGAAAATAAAAGAAAATAAGAGAGTCTTACTAGTGAAAACCTTCATGGGCACTGTAAGGCGATGGTAAGAAATGATAAATAAATGAAAGAGACTTGTTGGTGAAAACTCCTCGGAGCACCGCTAATCGATAGTGAGTTGTGAAGCTGATGCAAAAATTGACACGAACAAGCCCAACTTCATAGGTCATAAGAATGGTAAAATGGAAGATTGAATTAGTTTGGTAGATCGGCCGTTAAGTCCAAAATGCATGTCATGATCATTAAGGCTAGTTATTGAAAAAAAAGTAAAAAAAAAAAGAACTCTTCCTTCTGTCCTTCTGACAGGGGCATTTCTTGTTAATACTTGTTTCTTTGCATCATTGTGTCCTTCACTCCGAGTCGGTCCTTGTCAAAACAAGCAAGAAAAGATTTTAAAATCTGCTACCAACTTTTCAATTGCATAAAGCAAATTTGGCCAGCAGTAAGCTGTTTCTGTCAATATACCTTGAGGTTTCATACAAAGGCTTCCCCAAAAAAGACTCTCCTCAGCCTACTTGGTGCAAGAAAGATAACTGGTAATTCTCTTTGACAGACAAATTGCTCAAAAATCAGAAAGTCAGTCAAGATATCGGAAAGGGTCACCTAGACAAAGATCTCCAGTTGAGATAAGGCTGATTGAGCCGCAAGTACAAATGATACAAGGTGTGAAACAATTAGGGTTGATGCAGAGCAAAAGCCTCTTGAAGCCGACTCAAGATGATTGAGCAGAAGCCAAGCTGCCCAAGACTCAAGGCCATAAACCGACCACCATTTTTAAAACTGACAAATTTTTCTTTGTATGAAACAGGAACAAAGCGGTGCAAGGAAAGTGATTCAAAAAGAGAAAAAAAATGAAAAAAGAAAAAAAAAAGAGAGAAGAAAATGAAAAGACGAGAAGAGCCGACAAAGGGAAGTTTCTCAAATCTTTGCCTTTATTTGTCTTGCTATTGTGTATAAAATCTTGCCATTGATCTTCACATTTTTCCTCCTAGGATAAAAGTCCTAGTCTGATGAATCTTTCTCCTAAGGTAGAAAACGTAGTCTGATGAATTTTTTCCTAGGATATAAATCTTAGTCTGATAAATCTTTCTCCCAAGATAACAAAAAAAGGGAACCTAATCTGATGAACTTTCTCTTAGGATCAAAATCTTAGTCTGATGAATTTTTCTCCTAAGATAGAAAACCTAGTCTGATGAATTTTCTCCTAGGATCAAAATCTTAGTCTGATGAGTTTTTCTCCTAAGATAGAGGACCTAGTCTGATGAACTTTCTCCTAGGATCAAAACCTTAGTCTGATGAATTTTTCTTCTAAGATAGGAGACCTAGTCTGATGAATTTTCTCCTAGGATACAAAATCTTAGTCTGATGAATCTTTCTCCTAAGATATGAAAACCTAGTCTGATGAACTTTCTCCTAGGATAAACGTCTTAGTCGGATGAATCTTTCTCCTAAGATACCAAAAAAAAAAAAGAAGAAAAGGGAACTAGTCTGATGAACTTTCTTCTAGGATCAAAATCTTAGTCTGATAAATCCTTCTCCTAAGATAGAAAACCTAGTCTGATGAATTTTCTCCTAGGATAAATGTCTTAACCGGATGAATCTTTCTCCTAAGATACCAAAAACAAAAGCAAAAAAAAAAGAGAAAAAAGGACCTAGTCTGATGAATTTTCTCCTAGGATAAACGTCTTAGTCTGATGGATCTTTCTCCTAAGATAGAAAACCTAGTCTGACAAATTTTCTCCTAGGATAATTTGAAAGAAAAAGGAAGTCTAGATTTGAAAAAAGGGGAGTCATTTTTTTTTGTTTTATTAAGATTATCAATGTTTAGTTTTCCTGAAATCAGGGGGCTCCGCTTGGAGAATAGGGTCAGTTTTTACTTTAGTCAAGCTTAGTTTATAGTTTTCCTAGTCTATTTTTAGTTTACTCTCATCATTGCATCAATAGTACGAGTGGTTTACAATTTTTCTAACAACTCACAAATCTTCCTAGTGCAAACTGGGGCAGAAAAAATTTCTTTTGTTTTGTCTTTTTTGTTATAATCAGGCGCCCACCTAGAGAACAAGGTAAGACAACTCAAGTTTCTAGGGAAAGCAGTTTCAAAGGAAGACAGTTCAAGTTTCAGGAGAAAATGGTTCAAGGTGCAAGGGAAAACAGTGTTAAGTAACAAGAGGAGACGGTTCAAGTTCAACAATCAGGCGCCCACCTGGAAATAAAGGGAATTCAATTTAGAATGCAATTCAGGTCAGCAACAAAAGAAGCTCGCGTCAAGAATGTGAGTCAGCAGTCTAAGATGATCAACATAAGTTAGTCACAATCCAGAATAAAAAGAAAAAAAAAGAAAGACAAGAAGTGAATCCAAATGCAGAAGTTAATGAAAGATGTGAGCTGCTCAAGACAGAGCTGAGGTCACAAGCTCTGCATGTCCCGTCTTGGTTTGAAAAGCTCAAGAAGATTGAACCAACACCTGCGGCTAACAAGCATCAAGATTCAGATCAGAGTCCGCATGAAGAACCAACAAACACTCAAGATCAAGCTTCAGAAGACTCATAGATAAGAATCTTGTAACTCGTAGCTGATAGGCTTAGTTAGTGTTTTTTTATTTTTGATTTTGATGTAATAACGGGACAACGGACCAGAACCTCGGCGGAACGGCACCTCGACCGGCTCTCCACGGCACACTCTATCATCTCACTCACTTCTGAACTACACATGGCCTGATTCCTTTATAGCCGAGGATATGTAGGCAGCTCAGATACCAAGGCTCGGTCACATTCCCCTTTTCTCTTAGTTTTGGTCTCCTTAAATAAGGGTCGGGTCAATAAACCTGTCTAGTCATTCTTTGTCTGAAAATATTTCGTGTTTCCAGTCAAAGAGGGGCAGCTGTAGACATGTGATTTTTGACCATCCTCGAAATTTCGCCCATTTTTAGCGTAAAATGTTTAGTTTAGGCCTAATATCGATATTTCAACTAATTTTGACTCTTTTACTTTATTTCGTCACAAAAAAATGAAAATTACAAAAAAATATTTTAGTTTACGTATCTTTCGTAAATTTAAATAAAATATATACAAAAATAGTACCTTATCTTTATTTTTATATAATCTTGAAAACACAAAAAATAGTTTTATGTTGTATAGTTTAGTTCAATTAATTAAAATTAGTTTTATATTTTTATATTATAATTGTACATAATTATTTAAGGAGGAATTAGTTTTAGGTTGGTTTATCCCGTCTTTATAAATCTTGTAGTCCATTTCTCTAGCCTTTGGTCCAATTCCCTAGCTCATAATTCCAAGGCCCATAACTCCTAACCTAAAGATAACCCTAAAATCCTAAAACTATATAAAAAGAAGCTAGCCCCTACACCTGGGAGGAGGAGCCGAAACTCAAAAAAAAAATCGTACCTTAGGAGACCCCCCACTCCCACGTCATCTTCTTCTCCAAGAGAAACAACCTGGACCTAATTTCTGAGACCTTTTCAGCAGTCATGTCCCTTGATTTGAAGAACGATCTCTGACTTCTCATTTGGAAAGAACAAAAACAGTAGCCCCTTTGAATTCCTAAACAAAAGGAAAGGAGAACGACACCCCCAATTCCAAAAAAAAGAAATACAGCCGCAACTCAGCCGCAAAACTCATGCTCCTCCGCGTCTTGTAGCTCGAAAACCCAGATGAAACGTCATCCTTTAATTACCCAAAGACTCCCTAAAATACATTGAAACTCAGCCCCAAAGCTCAGCAAAATCCAACTGAAAAAACAGAAGCAAAACAAGCTCAAAAAATAGCCGAAAATAACCTCAAAATCAGCTAGAGCTCAGCCTCGTCGTTTTGGCGTGGTTCGGGTTTTTCGGCGAGCTTCGAGGCTGTCGGAGAGATGGTTCTGAGGTCGTTCGAGGCGCTGAGGGCTTTGGAAAATGTTCCAGTCACGAGCTGTCTGATTTCCGAGTTGGTTGTAGCTTTGGCTTACATTCGCTAAAACGAGTTGCCTTAGCAATATTGAAGTAAGTTTATCGCTTTGAGGTTCATTCTTACTTCTTCTTTTCTTCAAGTTTTATTAGCTTATATGTTTATAAGATTTTATTTGGTTGTTGCTGAGTTGACACTTTTTATGTCTTCTTTTATTAAAACCTTCCAACATAAGCTTCAGTGGTTTACGTAAACTCATAAATTTGGTTCAAATGTGTTATGTAAAATTTGTCATACCCTTTTGTTTGTTACAATTGCTTGGGTGTGAATTATGTTGCTTTAACCCTATTATTTTTTTGTATCTGTCACATTATGTTGTATGAGATATTGGTACTAATATTTGTAACCGGATCTATTAAGTTGATGAACCAAGTATTTTTGGCATTTTCTGCTGGGAAATTGGCCTGCTGTGTTTGATGGATGTTACTTAAAATGTTTTGGATAGAGTCTTGTTAATAAATTGGGTTAGGTTACGTGTTAGATACTATTGTTAGGTTAGTGTATTAGTCGTTTCTTTAAGTTTTCTTAGCTACCGTAGGAATGAATTTTAATGTTGAAAAAGAATATTGAGTTATACTTAGTAACTTATTAATAATAACTAGAATCGTACACTTCTTCTCCAAATAATTTCATAATTGATGACTTCGCAATAATCCCAAAGTAGTTTTAGGAAGAAACAATTAAATTATGAACTTGGTAGCTTGCTTTAGGCGCGTAATTTAAAATTACCTTCTTAAACTCGGTGTGCGTTTCATGTGACCCAAATCCAAATCTTAACAACGTTAAATAAAATGTGTCTCAGACAACGGGTGCATTTCATGTGGCGTGGTCCAAAGACGTGTTTTAGATGACGTTGACATCTTCCTTAAAATAATTAAAAGCGGTTTTAAAGTTTAAAATTACACCATAGGCTAAAACATGTACTAAAATCAGATAATAGACCAATTATAATACTTGAGCGACCATGCTAGAACCACGGAATCCGGGAATGCCTAACACCTTTTCCCGGGTTAACAGAATTCCTTACTCGGATTTCTGTGTTCGCGGGCTGTAAAACAGAGTCAATCTTTCCTCGATTCGGGATTTAAAACCGGTGACTTGGGACACCATAAATATCCCAAGTGACGACTCTGAATTTAAAATAGATAATCCCGTTTCGGTTGTCACTTTAATTAGAAAAAACTCCCTTATATACCCCTTTCTAGGGGTGTAGTAAAAAGGAGGTGTGACAAGCATAACTCTTTTTCCTCGACTCCACTGTACGAAGCCTCTCCTGAATCGCCTTCACCTTCTCCAAAGCATCCTGTACCAAATTAGTCCCCAATAGCCTAGCCTCTCCGGGCTCGAACCAACCAACATGAGATCTACACCGCCTCCCATACAAAGCCTTATATGGAGCCATCCGAATACTCGACTGGTAGCTGTTGTTGTAGGCAAACTCTGTGAGCGGTAGAAACTCATCCTATGATCCTCCGAAATCAATGACACAAGCATGCAACATGTCCTCCAATATCTGAATAGTACGGTTGGACTGCCCGTCCGTCTGAGGATGAAAGGCTATGCTCAACTCCACCTGAGTACCTAACTCTCGCTGAACAGATGTAACGACCCGACCGGTCGCTTTGAGCTCCGGCGCGTCATTCAGCAGTTTGAGGCCATGAGCGGCTTCATCTCAGGTATATTGAAATATATGAATTATGGGAAAAATTTGAAAAATTTTGATATTTAATATTGTTAAAGTTGACTTTGGTCAACATTTTTGGTAGACCGGACCCGGACCCGTGCTGTTTCGGTCTCGAAAGGTCCATAGAAAAATATGGGAGTTGAACGTGTTTCCGGAATCAAATTCCGAGGTCCCAGGCCCGAGAAATGAATTTTTTCGTGAAATTGTTTTCTGAAAATGTTTAAGGAAAATGAAAATGAAATTTGATCAGAAAGTAATGGTATCGGGCTCATATTTTAGTTCCGACGCCCGGTACAGGTCATATATGTTGGTTAAGCGCTTCCTGTAAAGTTTGGTTACAAACGGACGTTGTTTGACGGGTTTCGGCCTTAAATTGGAAAATTTGAAAGTTTATGAAATTTGAAAGAATTCTTGGATTTAAGGCTCAAATCATTGATTTTGATGTTATTTTGGCGATTTGATCGCTCGAGTAAGTTCGTGTGACATTTTAGAGTCAGTGTTCATATTTGGTTTGGAGCCCCGAGGGCTCGGGAGTGTTTCGGAGGTGTCTCAGAGTGATTTCGGACTTGGGAAAACTTGCAGAAAATTCTGCTGTGCCCAGAAAATATTAGGTGCGGGTAGTCCAGTTTGGAAGCTCATATCTTGTAATCTATAAGAAATCAGAAAAAGTGCGAAACACGAAAGTTGTAGCCCATACATTCTAGTTTTCGGAAAGTTAAACCATTTGTGATTTGGATATCATCTCAGAATGTTACGATGGATCGAAAAGGGCTGCTGGAGCAATTTCGGCAGAATTTACGATGCACTTTAGAAACTCATATCTCGGGATATATAAAGAGTTATATGGTGTACAACCTATCAAATTAAAGATCTTTGGGTCTAGTTTCTAAATCTTCATACCGTTTGTCATTTGGATATTTATGCAAGACGTTATGGGTGTTTAAACAGAAGGTGTCTGACTAGGAACAATTTTAATAGAATGTACAACTTGTATAGCACAAGTGCAAGGTACAACTCGACGAAGCACAGACAGATTCTTTTATACACGGATTTAGCTCACTTTTCTTCATTTCTTCAAAGTATGGACGATTGTTGGGGAGCTTCAAGAGGGTATTTTCATCATCAATGTGAAAGTAAGTTATCCCCACCTATTTTGAGTTAAGTACATCAATTATGTATGGATTTGAGCATGAAAATTGTAGAAAAATTGAGGATTTAGGCCTAGGGATTTGAAAATAAGATTTGGTGATTTGAGGGGTCAAATGAACTCCGATTTTGGTAAATTTTATGTGTACGGACTCGTGTCGAGACGAGGAATCCGGTGATATGACTTTCGTAATTTTTCGAGAAGTGGGCCCGGGGCTCGGTTTTTGCAAATTTCGTGATTTTCGATATTTTTCGAGTCTTTTCGATTGGGTTATATTCCCTTAGCCTATTGTAATATATTCCTTGTGGTTTTGGCAAGATTCGACGTGCGAGGAGGTCGATTCGAAAGGAAAGGGCATCGCGGAGTAGACTTTTGGCCATCTTGAGGTGAGTAATAGATGTAAATGTTGTTCTGAGGGTTTGAAATCCCGGACTTTCACATCGTAATGCTATACTGAGGCGTGACACGCACTCCATGGCGAGTGCGGGGTTGGATACTATTGGGGATTGTGACTTGGTCCATCCCGTGTGATGTTTATACTATACTGGTGATTGATACACATACTTCATTGATATTACTAGGCTTGATGCCATGTTTGGGCCTTGTGCCAATTTGTAAAATCCTTCGAGGATTGATATTACTACTTAGCATGATTTGCATATCATTTAATTTCAGTCCAAGGTTTTAAATGCTGTTTTGCAAACTCAGCCATAATTCTAAGTGTTGAAAACTTAAATGATATTTTTAAATGTATTCCGGGCTGGGAACTTCTGTTTTGTAAATGCCCAAGGGGCTTATTATATTATTTTCTGGACTGATTATAAAGTGACTTGAAACAGTGGTAACAATGACACTGTGTGATATACTTGAAACAGTGGTAACAATGACACTATGTGATATACTTGAAACAGTGGTAACAATGACACTGTGTGATATACTTGAAATAGTGGTAACAATGACACTGGATGATATACTTGAACAGTGGTAACAATGGCACTATATGATATAAATTGGCCAGGTAACAATGGATGACCGGTCAGGCAACAATGACTGACCAAGATATTGCGCTTGGGCTGTAGGAGCCCCTCTGGAGTCTGTACACACCCCCAGTGAGCACCGTCGATGATAAATAAATATGGATGGCTCGGGCTGCACGCCGCAGTGGGTACTGGAATGTACCATCATATGCATTGCATTGCATTCATGTATTTATATTTATACTGGTGTTTAGCTACTCAGTTCCATATGTTGCTGTATATTCGGATTGTAGCTTACTTTGTGTATTTACTGGATTTTCTTATCTTCGGACTATAGTTACTTTTATTACACACTTGGTCGGAGTACTCACTTTACTCCCTGCACCTTGTGTGCAGATCCAGGGCAGTCTCAGGCTCAGTAGATCCAGTTGATCAGCAGATCCAGCCTCTGGGGGTATCGAGGTAGCTGCATGACGTTCGCAGCCATTGATCTTCTCCCTCCTATCCTATCTCTTTATTTCCGCATTATCGGAACTTGGATATACCGTGTATTAGGATGATATTCTATATTGTAGAGGCTCAGATTCGTGACACCGGGTCCTAGTGAGATTATATTATGTATTTTGTTAAAATCTTTAGTACTTTAATCTTGCTTAATTGATATTTCTTTCCGCTATTTTTGATAAATTTGGTTAAGTGTTGAATAATGGTCGGGCTTGCCTAGTAGTGTGCTGGGCGCCATCACGACCGGGATTTGGGTCGCGACAAGTTGGTATCTGAGCCTAGGTTACTTGGTCTCGCGAGTCATGAGCCAGTTTAGTAGAGTCTCGTGGATCAGTACAGAGACTTCTGTACTTATCCTCGAGAGGCTGCCAAACCTTTAGGAAAACTTCACATTCTTGAATTCTTATCGTGCGTCCTTGATTCAGCTTGAAAAGAAACTTTTGAAATTCCTTCCGCGTGATCGTATGCACCAACGGACACTCAGTATCAGATGTGTCTCGATTGCTTTTGTTTCCCCGATCGAGGGGCGAGGTGTAATCTCTGTGAGTTTGAAGTTATACCAGTCTGGAGGACTTGAGGCCAAATCTTTGCCAATGGCTTGAGCACCGAGGTGCTGATTTTGTGAGCAAGTGGTTTGAACTCATATGTTCATTATTGTCCATGTTAGCCTGAATGGCTGTTGGATATCCACGTGATGAGTATGTTAGTGTTGCGAGTTGTATTTGTACGACTTGGTAGTGGCGAAGAAGCCTACTGGATAGTAGATGAACTGTTAAGTGATTCGTTTCTTATTGTGATTTGTTGAGTAGCCCGAGTTATGGGCGCGTGAAGAATATTTTTCGTGTCTCCTAGTTAGATAAGTCTGGGAGCTGAGATCGCTTCCGTAAATGTATTATGACGAAATCGTTGAGTCAAGGAGACCACCTTGAAGGTCGAAAATATTAAAGGAAGAATATGTTCCTACTTGGTTGAATAGCCCAATAATGGAGGGTTGAAGGGTATTTTCTATGTGTTATGATTCAAATAGGTGCAACGCATGTCCATGTATCAATTTAGATTTATGTAATTGATATGCATTGTGATGCTTTGTCAAGTTGTGGATGTGTTGTTAGGATGATTTTGGTGATTCTCTGGCAGGTGGATAGGACCAATTACAAAGGAGAAATTTAGGACTTAAAAGAAAAAAAATATTGGTCACCTAGAGAGTGGGCTTAACTGTTGTGTGAGTAAATGCAAGAATTGCAGAAGAGTTAAAATTCCAGATGATTTGTGTTTCCACGAGCTTATGATGGAGTGAGTTTAATATCACCATGATATTACGACAGTAATAGAGTATATGTGTTGTGATCTATTGCTTCGAGCCAAGTTGGGGAGCTTGCTGTTGATTAGCTGATTGCACGGTTTATTACCTGCGTGAATTCTGGTTATTGGCGTATTGGTGGGTTATTGCAGCTACGAAAAAGGACCATGAGTGGTAATTTGAGTAAATGAATTGTTGGATGCATGCTATGGTTAGCCTTATTGGCTCATGTTCAGACTTGAGGGAAGATTCATGATTTATGCCTCGTATAGGTGTAGGCTTCGAGGGAAGTGATCCCTCTAGGTGCTTTATTGAGAGGGTATTCACATGTTATAAAATTCAGTAGAGTTGGTTGCATTCGGGGCCAAGTCAGAGTTGGGTGGCTCTCAATAGCGGTCCTAGTTAATTCAAGAGGTAAAGTGTGGTGCCTAATGATTTTGAGTCTATAAGTACGGTTAAGAGTCAAGCTTTTGAAGCAGCTTATGAAGAAAGGCACAGAATGTTCTATGATGTTTTGACTTGCGGTGTAGCATTTGAGAGACATGAAATGGTCATGGTATTTGAGACAACATGGTCTCGTGATTTAAGGTCACTCGGGGTGAGTTTGGTTGAAATAAGTTAGGTGTTAAAGGGAGATATTGTTATTTCTAAGGCAATCAAGGATAAATTGGAAGGAAGTAGATTGATTAGCCATAGTTGAATTGGTATACTGGTGTCAGTGATCGGTTCGTCACAAATTCACCACCCAACCGCTCGAATCTAGTCACAAATTGCTTGAATGCATTAATAATTACTATTGGAACTAACCCCAATGCATAAAAATAGTTTTCATAAGGTTTTTCCCAAAAAGGTCAAAAATACCCCCGGACCCACGTGGTCGAAACTCGAGGTTCAGACCAAAACCCGGTTACCCATTCTCCCACGAATCCAAATATATGTTTTGTTTTGAAATCGGACCCCAAATTGAGGTCCAACTTCTCAATTTGTAGAAAACCTAGGTTCTACCCAAAACACCCAATTTCCCCATGAAAATCTTTGTTTTGAAGTTGAAATCATGTTAAAAGATGTTAGGAAGTGAAGAAATTAAGTTAGAAATCACTTACCAATGGTTTTGGAGAAGAAAAGTTGTTTGGAAAATCGCCTCTTAGGTTTTGGGTTTTTGAAAAGTGGAAAAAATGACTAAAGTCCCGAATATATATACTTTTGCTGGGGGCTGGCGCGGACCGCGCAGAAATGCACCGCGGTCGCGCCGAGGGAGGGAAGAAGTGGGCTTTCTCTGAACCCACCCAGCGCGGACCGCACTGATTTGGTGCGCGGCCGCGCTGGTCGACCCTCTGAACTCCAGCACGCGGACCGCACAGAAAAGCACCGCGGCCGCGTGGCTGCCAGCGCGGACCGCGCGGAAATGACCGCGGCCGCACTGGGGCCTACAACATCTGAACCTGCATTTTTTAAGCCAAAGACCTCTCGGGCCCCACTCAAAACTCACCCGAGCCCTCGGGGCTCCAAACCAAACATTCATATGATCTCGAAAACACCTTATGGACTTACTCGTGCGATCAAACCGCAAAAACGACATCATATACATAGGATCAAGCCTCGAAACACATGATTTTCTTTCAACTTTCATAAAACTCAAATTCCCCATTTTAAGTCCGAAACACATCATATGACGTCCATTTTTAGCCAAACTTTACAGATAGTGCTTACAACATATTTAAGACTCGTACCGGGCGTCGGAACCAAAATACGAGCCCGATACCACAGATTTCTGATAAATTTTCTTCTTCCTTTTCCTTAATTAATTCTAGAAAACAATTTCACACAAAAAATCATTTCTTGGGCTTGGGACCTCGGAATTTGATTCCGTGCACACTCCCAAGTCCCATATTTATCTACGGACCCTCCGGGACCGTCGAATCACAGGTCCGGGTGCGTTTACCCAAAATATTGACCGAAGTCAATATTATGCATATTAATATCAAAATTCATCAAATTTTTCACATAATTCGCATATTTCAACATAAAATCTTTTCGGCTACGCGCTCGGACTGCGCATGCAAATCGAGGCAACTAACAACAAGGTTTTTAAGGCCTCCGAAGCACGGAACAAGGAAGAATTACGGTGATGACCCTTTGGGTCGTCAGAACATTAGAGCTCCTGCGATAGCATAGAACAAAATTTCCGGGGCACTGTAGCTAACCCTATGCGATCGCAACACCTGCTATGCGATCGCATAGAGCAAAATTGCTCTGCACTGACTGTTGCATTTCTGCAGCATTTTCCAACTTCAAAAATTCTCGTTAGCCATCCAAAATCACCCCGAGGCCCCCGAGACCTCAACCAAAAATACCAAAACCTCCTAAAACATCATACAAACTTGTTCCAATCATCAAAACGCCTCAAACAACGCCAAAACCATCAAATTACATCGAATTCAAGCCTAAGTTCTTCTAAAACTTCCAAAACATGCATTCGATCAAAAATCCAACCAAAACACGTCCGAATGAGATGCAATTTTGCACGCATATCCCAAATCCCCTAATGAAGCTACAAAAACTCTCAGAATTCCATTCCGACTCCCGGATCAAAATTTCAGCTATCAACCGGAATCGCCAAAATACTAACTTCGCCAATTCAAGCCTAAATTAGCTACGGACTTCAAAAATACATTCCGAACACGCTCCCAACCCAAGTTCTTCTACAACTTCCAAAACACGCATTCGATCAAAAATCCAACCAAAACATGTCCGAATGAGATGAAATTTTGCACGCATATCCCAAATCCCCTAATGAAGCTACAGAAACTCTCAGAATTCCATTCCGACTCCCGGATCAAAATTTCAGCTATCAACCGGAAATCGCCAAAACACTAACTTCGCCAATTCAAGCCTAAATTAGCTACGGACTTCAAAAATACATTCCGAACACGCACCCAACCCAAGTTCTTCTAAAACTTCCAAAACACGCATTCGATAAAAAATCCAACCAAAACACGTCCGAATGAGATGAAATTTTGCACGCATATCCCAAATCACCTAATGAAGCTACAGAAACTCTCGGAATTCCATTCCGACTCCTGGATCAAAATCTCACCTATCAACCGGAAATCGCCAAAATACTAACTTCGCCAATTCAAGACTAAATTAGCTATGGACTTCTAAAATACATTCCGAATACGCTCCCAACCTCAAAATCACCTAACGGAGATAACAGAACTATCGTATTTCTGTTCCGAGGCCATCTTCACATTGTTCCAACTACGGACCATTTTCCAACACTTAAGCTCTCATTTAGGGACTAAGTGTCCCAAAACTCCCCAAAACTCGACACCGAACATCCCGGCAAATCCAAAATTGTAGAAATGAACATAGGGGAAACAATTAATAGGGGATCGAGGCGTAAATTTCAAAAACGACCGGCCGGGTCGTTACATCCTCTCACACTTAAACCTTCGTTCGTCCTCGAACGAACATAAATAACATACCTAAAGTAGTGAAAAGATGAGGGTATCGGCTGCGCATATCCTGCTCGGTATCCCAAGTCGCCTCCTCGGCCGGCTGACCCCGCCATTGAACCTTCACCGATGCAATGTTCTTTGACCTCAGCTTTCTAACATGCTTGTCCAATATTGCTATTGGCTCCTCAACATAAGATATATCCTTCTCCCACTAGACTGAGCTGAAATCCAACACGTGCGACGGATCACCGTGATACCTCCAGAGCATAGAAACACGAAATACCAGGTGAACTCCTACCGAGCTGGGAGGTAAGGCAAGCTCGTAAGCAACCTCCCCAACGCGCCTCAATATCTCAAAAGGGCCAATAAACCTCGGACTCAACTTCCCTTACTTCCCAAATCTCATAATGCCCTTCATAGGCGAAATACGAAGTAGAACCTATTATCCAACCATATCGGAACCATCACAAACTTTTCGATCCGCATAACTATTCTGTCTGGACGAGGCTATATGGAGTCTATCCTGAATCACTTTTTCAAAGCATCCTGAACCAAAACTGTACCCAATAATCTAGCCTCGCCTAGCTTGAACCAACCTAGCGGGTCTCTAGTGCTTATATTTCAGCTGCTCGCAGTTGAGGCACCGAGGTACAAACCCGACTAGGCTCCGAAAGATCCAATTTCACAAACTGGCTGGCTAATGCCTGAACATCCATCGCCATAGGCCTATCTAATGGTGGTAGGTAAGACAAACTTCCCAAACTCTCTTCCCGGCGACTCAAAGCATCGTCCACTACATTGGCCTTGCCCGGGTGATAGAGGATAGTGATGTCATAATCCTTTCGCAACTCTAACCATATCCTTTGGCGCAAATTTAGATCCTTTTTCTTGAACAGGTGCTGCAAGCTCCGGTGATCAGTATAAATCTCACAAGGCACACCGTATAATTAATGATGCCAGATATTTAACGTGTGAGCAATAGCAGCTAACTCAACATCATGAACTGGATAATTCTTCTCATTTACCTTTAACTGTCTGGATGCATAGGAAATCACCCTACCATCCTGCATCAATACCGCTCCAAGGCCATTCATCGAGGCATCACAATAGACAGTATAAGACCCCGAACCTATAGGCAATATCAAAACTGGGGCTGTAGTCAAAGTTGTCTTGAGCTTCTGAAAGATCGCCTCGCACTCTTCCGCCCACTAGAACGGAGCACCCTTCTAAGTCAGCCTGGTCATATAGGCTGCAATCGATGAAAACCCCTCCACAAAACGACGGTAATAACCCGCCAAGCCAAGGAAACTATGAATCTCTGTAGCTGAGGATGGTTTGGGCCAACTCTACACTGCTTCTACCTTCTTTAGATCCACCCGAATACCCTCACTCGATACCACGTGGCCTAAGAATGCCACGGAACACAACCAGAACTCACATTTTGAAAACTTTGCATAAATATCTTTTCTCTCAGAGTCTGAAGTACTGTCCTCAGGTGTTGTTCATGATCTTCCCGACTCTAGGAATACACCGGAATGTCATCAATAAAGACAATGACAAAAAATTCAAGATATGGACGGAATACACTATGCATCAAATGCATAAAAGCTATTCGGGCATTGGTCAGACCAAATTACATAACAAGGAACTCATAATGACCATATCGAGTCCTGAAAGAAGTCTTTGGGATATCTGGCTACCGAATCTTCAACTCATGGTAACCTGAGGGGATGTCAATCTTAGAAAACATTTGTGCGCCCTGAAGTTGGTCAAATAAATCATCAATACAGGGCAAAGGATAACGGTTCTTCACTGTAGCTTTGTTCAACTGTCGATAATCAATACACATACGCATAGAACCATCCTTTTTCTTTACCAACAAAACAGGAGCACCCTAAGGTGATACACTGGGTCGAATAAAACCCTTATCAAGCAAATTCCTGTAACTGATCCTTCAACTTAACTGAAGGTTTCACCTCATCCTTAGTCCATAACCTTAGGATAGGACCCAAACTTAAAAATCTGCCATTCGTCATAGGATCCGAATTCCACATCATCACACTGCATTAGTCTTATTTCAACATAATTAAACTTTTAATAACGCTTAAATACTTCGAAATTGTTTCTCCGGGATGTTACATTCTCCCCCACTTAGGGTCATTCATCCTCAAATACACGACGTAGCTTATCTCTTTCTTCGCACATCTTAATGTCTCAAAAATTTTCTAACTTCCAAATTTTTCAGAAATTTTGGCAGAGCCTCCCCTGTAATTGGGCCTATCCACCTGCCAGAGTAACACCAAAACAACTCCTAACAACATATCCACAACCCAATGAAACACCACAATGTATATATCAGTAACACTAATCTTAACATTACAAGCATCACATTATCATACTGGTATCTGGACACGAAACACATTATCTGTATGACCATAACCATGTCTCTGGCCATAATAGTTGTTCATAAATCACAACATTGCCAATTAACCTTATGTTAACAAACATCTTATTTCATACCTCCACTTTACTCACAATGCGGCATTGAGACCTCATAAATTACTTACCCGAATTAACGAGTCACATCTAATGCCACCTGAGCGCCCATCTCGTAGGCTAAACTCAATGTTTACAACACAAAAATGACTGAATATGAACAGAAAATACACAAGAATTGTCAAATAAGCCTAACAGGCGTGACTCCCATTTAAAATATACAATTTTTTTTTAATTTCATAAAAGGAGCATTTTAATCACATAAAATTTTCACCGCCAGGACCTTGTCCTTATATAACACCCACCGCAGCTTGTAGCCTGGTTTAAAATATTTCACATCATAAAAAAATGAGAGGATCTCGTCCTCAACTCTGAATCACAAGTATTTGCACGTTGTGCCAACTGAAAATTTTCATTTCCTTTCTTTCTTCTTTTAAATAATTTTTGTCAACCAAAAATCACAACATATAATGAAACCTCATACCGATAGGGCATATAATTCACAATTGAATTTAATTATCGTGAAATCACATCAAAACCCATTGTAGTAAGTAATAGAAAGACATTTTAGCCTCATAGCTATTCTTAGTGACCAACACATAATGATAGAAATAGATATCTCCATATAATATCCCAACGTATGTATTCACATAAGTAGATTTCAAGATTACAAAGCTCACTCATGAGTGGAGCTTATTAAGAGGACTCACCTCAATTTTTCAAAACCAAATCAAATTGAGGAAAATATCCTTTTTTTAACAATCAGAATTGTACCTGTAATGACACCATTTGGTGTAATGGCCTCGGCCACACCATAGCAATTATATCAATGGGTCGGGCCACCACCTCTTAGGTGACATCTACCCGCTCGCCCTCCAGCTCTAACTTGTAGTGTATGTAGATTAGTAACTATAACGGAGTGTGTGGACCAAGTGTTCTGATGAATAGATTTCTCCCAAGTCTGGGACAATTTCTCATGATTTTCTAGTATCACCACATTCATAACAACCCATCTGCAGTTCGGCTGCTCATACTGAGTCTGCGCCGGATAACCAGAATAACCATTTAATGAATCCTATGCTAGTGGTGTATTAAAAGATGACTGTCCCATGAGAGTGCTCTGATTAACTGTGGCACTACAAGTATTCTGAAATTGTTTCCATTTCCCAGTTGATACTGAAATGTAGAATTATTATGGACATAGGAATATTGGAAGTCCCAACATCATCCCATACAAATCTCAGCTCTTACTCATATACAAATTTCAGAGAACTTTTGAATAACACATAAATACATCTCAGGTCAAATCTGATATGACACATGTCCCACAATTTGATCGTTGATAGTGGACTCCCTTCACTTGGTGCAAAGCCATAAGATACATCCTGATACTCCACAATACTAACCTTTATCGCTCGTACGTCACCATCATAATACACCTCAAGCCATTCATTTGGCACATGTCATTCTTATGATAGTTAAACTCACTTCCTCCAGTATCTCGGTTGCTAGTTGTACTCTTCGCTAAATAGACATCTCACATGAACCACATAGTCTCTATTACCACCAACTATCTTCAGATCTACATCCACCTCGTGACTCTACCATTACTGCGACGATTAGGAAATTAAGTAAACCTTTTTAAGACCGTACATATCAACCAGATGTCAGAACCTATTGCACCCCCATGTGCACAATTGAATGATCTCTCATTACTTCTGCATTATCGATATGGATGTCACGCGGTAACAATGGTCGAGCAAATTCTTGGCTCCCTTATAATCCTTCTGTAGCATCACGAACCGTCGGCACATAATTGATACCGAGTGCGCAATTTCAATACACGAGTGGATTCAAAAAGAACATATCATATAGGCTCCAAACTGAATAAATGACGCACGATAAGGAAATCAAATGAAGTGAAGATTTTTCCTAAACAGTTACATAGCCTCTCGTAGATAAGCACAGACGTCTCTGTACCGATCAATGAGACTCTAATAAATCGGCCTGTGTTCTGTGACTCCTATGATCCTACAGCTTTGATACTAACTTGTCATGACCCCAGTTCGCCCTCCGTGAACATGTCGTGATGGCACCTAGTCCCTACAACTAGGTAAGCCTAACAATGTGGAATTTATACAACTTGCAGAAAACAAAACTAACTTGTAGAAGCAAACAACCGAAAACTTTACTGTCAAGAGAAAACTGTATATAAGTGCCACTTGGAATAATACAACTCATATCACGAAATCTAAAACAAACTCCCAAAACCCAAAAACTCACAGGAAACACAAGCTAATAGAAATGAAATATACTGCTCTAACTCCAGAATGTCTACACAACCTAAAGAAAGGGAAAATCATTTACTAAAGCTGGAATAAGATAGAGATTCCTGGTCTGTGGACGTGGCAGATATTCCTCAAAGTCTCTGCTAGATGTCTCCGCCGCGAGGATAGTGTGCCTGAGTGGAGGTACCTGGAACTGCACATGAAAAACATGTGCAGAAGAGGCATAAATACACCACAGCGATACTTAGTAAATATCGAGCCTAACCTTGGTTGGGTAGTAACGAGGAAGGTCAGGGCCCTACTGAGATAAGCATAATAACTGATAAGATAAAGGGGACAATATAGATAAAGTCTACAGCTATAATCGAAACAGGATAATTAAGGAATGCAGTAATAGAAGGATGAAACAAAACAATACCAGTAAAAATACTTCTCACAACCGGAATAATAATTGGGGATCTCTTGGTATCCCGAGGATCTCTCAGTATCCTCAATAATACAGAATTACAACACGAATATTAGTCATACTTTCGTCCATGACTAATGATTCATGCAGCAATTTCCACCACAAGCCTCAGAAAAAACGAGACAGATGGTGGAAGGACTTGAATCATTTAAAATCCTTTGTCCAAAATCTGTCCAAAACCAAAAGATGGTGTGGTCTTGACATCAAACAAAGTCCTTTTATTGAAGAAACTAGGGAATTTAAGGGGCTTTTCCATGAATCAAGGGTTTAATCCGAAAAATTTGGGCAAAAAGAGGAAAGTTTGAATTTTTATTTTTTGGATATGTAATTTGGAAAGATTGAGTGGTATTTTGGGGAAATCAATGGTAGGATGTGAATGAGGGGACGATGAGGATTGGCTGGTTAAAATTTGGAGGGATTCGGAGGTGTTCAACTGTCGTTAGGCGATTTCCGTGCGGCGGAGCTATGGCGGAAGCAGGTGGCGATTTGAGAGAGAAAAGGAATTAGGTTTAATCTAAATGGGACTAAATCGGTTAAATGAAGACAGGGGTTTGGTTGGTCATTTAATGGGGGGGGGGGAATAAATGAAATGACGTAGTTTTGAAGTGCAACTACGTCATTTTGGGTGAAGGGAGGTCGGACCGGATTTGCAGGGTTTGGGCTTGGGTAAAGGGAAGTTTTGGATCAGATCTAGGCTGGATGAGAATTGGCCCAATTTAATAAGACAAACCTTTTTCCCAATTCTTTCTTTTATTTTTTTAATTTTTTTTCTTTTAATTAAAATCCTACAAATTAAAAATTCTAAATTATCCAAAAGTGTGAAATTAAACTAAGTATCCTCATTAATTATATACACATGTGCCAAGGATCTCTTGGTATCCCGCACTCCCAATCTAGAACATAAAATGTGCAGGGGGCCCGGGATACCGTCCCGTAGTCCCAAATTTAAATCAAACAACAACAGCGCAAAATATCAAATAATTACCAAACTCCTAACAAATAATAGTAGATTCTAACCTAACATGCTTCATAGAATGCAAACAGGGCAGTTTAGGCAATTAGGCAAGTAAGTCAACTAAGTATGCTCCTCTAAACTATCACAGGCTAAATTCTTCAATTCGAATAAAATGGACAAACAAGAAAACTCAATTTAAATAATTCCAAGTAAAAACGGATTTTCAACAATTAGCACAAGTACGCGCTCATCACCTCACGTACAAGGCATTCAACTACAAATTTGCAAATCCTAAGGGACAAGTCCCCCACACAAGGTTAGATAAGCCACTTACCTTGAACAAGTGCAAGTCAACCCGAAACCACGCTTTTGCCACGAGTATCCGACTCCAAATGGCTTAAATCTATTCAATTAAATTGCATATTGTAAATAATAATTCAAGTAATTGATTCTACAATTAAATTCTAAGCTAATACGCGAAATTATGTAAAATGACCAAAATGCCCCTCGGCCCTACGTCTCGGAATCGGGAAAAATTTATATTTCCAGAACCTTCCTACTCTCACGAGTTTCACCATATAGAAATCTCTCAAATCGGACAACAAATAGCCCCTCAAATCTTGAATTTAGTGTTCAAAACTCAAGCCCTAATTTCTTACAATTTGGCTAAATTCTCAAGGATTTCAAGGATGATTCTACAATAAAATCATGTTTTTAACTCATAAAACTTACCTCCAATCAATCCCAGTCGAAACCCGCTTCAAATCCTCCCAAGTAGCTCTCAAAATGCTCAAAAATGGTGGAAAATGGGTTTGGGTTCGCGCATGAACTGTTTTTAATATTCTGTACGGGCACTGTAGCTAACCCCTATACGATCACATTAGAGCTCATGCGATAGCATAGAACAAAATTTCCGGGGCACTGTAGCTAACCCTATGCGATCGCAACACCTGCTATGCGATCACATAGAGAAAAATTGCTCTACACTGACTGCTGCATTTCTGCAACATTTTCCAACTTCAAAAATTCCCGTTAGCCATCCGAAATCACCCCGAGGCCCCCGAGAGCTCAACCAAAAATACCAACACCTCCTAAAATATCATACAAACTTGTTCCAATCATCAAAACGCCTCAAACAATGCCAAAACCATCAAATTACATCGAATTCAAGCCTAAGTTCTTCTAAAACTTCCAAAATACGAATTCGATCAAAAATCCAACCAAAACACGTCCGAATTAGATGAAATTTTGCACGCATATCCCAAATTACCTAATGAAGCCACAGAAACTCTCGGAATTCCATTCCGACTCACGGATCAAAATTTCACCTATCAACCGGAAATCGCCAAAATACTAACTTCGCCAATTCAAGTCTAAATTAGCTACGGACTTCAAAAATACATTCCGAACACGCTCCCAACCCAAGTTCTTCTAAAACTTCCAAAACACGTATTCGATAAAAAATCCAACCAAAACACGTCCGAATGAGATAAATTTTGCACGCATATCCCAAATCACCTAATGAAGCTAGAGAAACTCTTGGAATTCCATTCCGACTCCCAGATCAAAATCTTACCTATCTATCGGAAATCGCCAAAATACTAACTTCGCTAATTCAAGCCTAAATTAGCTACGGACTTCTAAAATACATTCTGAACACGCTCCAAACCTCAAAATCCCCTAACGGAGCTAACATAACCATCAGATTTCCATTCTGAGGCCGTTTTCACATTATTCCAACTACGAACCATTTTCCAACACTTAAGCTCTCATTTAGGGACTAAGTGTCCCAAAACTCAACACCGAACGTCCCAGAAAATCCAAAATAGTAGAAATGAACTTAGGGGAAACAGTTAATAGGGGATCGGGGCGTAAATTTCAAAAACGACCGGCCGGATCGTTACACGTGCAATTCATGAAATCTCTTCTCTTTGAATCATTACTCAATTGAAGGCCTAAACATCATCCTCTTATAATTTATCACAATTACACCCTTACTTTACTACTAGGGAAGCATTCCATCCCTTCTAAATGGTCCTAGTTTTAAACTCCTTTGAGTTCATTCAGGTTATACTGAGCATTCTATAACTTACAAAAATCATCAGCTCTCTTGTTTTGATGGGTTTAATCCCAAGGCCTTACCTATTATTGTCACCTTCTTACTCACATTTTATTATCCTTACTCATATCTACCTAAAACCTTGTTTCTCTACCATACTTTAGCTTGCGACCTACGCATATCTATTTATGCTACTCGTAACCTTCCTTTTAATATGCTAGCATCGTAGATTTCCTTTCATGCCTTCTCAGCTGTCTTTAAATATAAGTAATTACTTTTCTTGGTCGTTCTGACCACTTGCTGTATGGATACCTGGCTTATCTTAATGCCTACGAATACTAGAATTCCCTGTAACTCATATGATCTTAAATATTACTTTTGGACCTTTTTTTTCCCGTTCATTAGCTACAATAGGTGCCACTTTCTTAAGGAGTGCATCCACTGTTGTAGTGAGACTGTTGTTACAAGATCATTTCTTCTTTAGGTCACTATGCTTTGGTAAAAACCTTTTTCCTTATTTCCTCATCTAGTCTTTCGTTGTAGTACTTAGGGAATTCCGTCTGACTCTTGTAAAGCTGCGAGCTTGTTACATCATATACCTGACAGAATTTTTGATGTTCTTCCTCGCCTATAATTATCCTTAGTTACATACATCCGCGCCCTTATGCTCGTAGGGTTGCTTCTGAACCCAAATTTTCACTCTCTCCCTAGTGCGACTTTATTTTATTTTCGTAACACTTATACAATACCTTTTAACTACCAAAACTCCTATCGGAATATTACTCAAGGATTACCATGTCATTATATCTACGAGACTGAATTCCCTATGTTGGGTTTCACAATGTTTATCGTGCATGATCTGTTGAATGATCTATGAACTCTTGTTTAGCCATAATTAGACTCATCCTGAATCAGCTACAAACTAATCATTGGTCCATTCTCATATCTTTATTCTGTGTAACCCCTCTTGGGTTATATTTGTTTTTTTGGTCTTAACTTACCCTCGCACTAGCTCCTTATGTATCAAGTGTCCATTCACACTTATTTACCAATTAACATCCTTGTCGGGAACCATTAATTCCCCTTACCAATGTTGTGCTTGCATCATGTTCTGGAGTCGTAACATATCTGTAGGATCTGAATAAATGCAATCTCAATCCTTTCGCCTTTTTACCGCATTCTTTATTTCTATTCTATAGTTACCTGAACCACTTAACTCCAACTTAATACCACATCACACCATCTTCCCCCTTTAGGGGAGTACTAACATTTAATGCTACAACGATCTACTTATAGATGTTTTACCTCTTCATCTGTGGCATCTTTTCACATCATCAATGACCCTTACTCGCCTTACAATAACCCATCTGTACCAGGGACAACTGAATTCCGTATGCACAAGGGGGACACCTAGTGTAACTGGAAAACCTAGTCCCTTAAGCTTAACTCTGGTCACAGTGCTTGCTTTAGGGAAGTGTCTTCCTGAATGACATTTAAAGGTTATTCTTCTGTTGCCCATTCTATTATCACCGAAACACGATTTGTGAAATTCTCACGATACTGACTATTATCAATCCTTCGGTCCCTAATTCATGTTAAGTTTATATTGTTCACTAGCCCATATTGATTTCTGTTACTCCGGGGGTCTAACGTTTCCTTCTGGTAATCACGTTGGAGTCAGTAGCTAATTTCTTGAAATGGGGATATGACTTTATAGCTTATACTCTTTTATTATCTCAAGGTATGTCACCTATTGTCTATTCCATCACTTGACTATAGACTATGTCATCCTATCATATTTGATTTACCGTATCACCCATTTATCACATCTTACTCATAATGCCTTATTTACTTTCTTCTTATTCTCCTGCTAATATTTCTATCTATAAATTTATTCTAAAAATTTCAATAAAATGTTCTTTCACTTTAGCTCTTGTTGCTTCATCTCGTTGTCTCTTCGGGTTGCCTAACATTCTCTTTTTTTCCTGGGAGGTGGGGGGTCATACTAAGGTAAATATTTATCCCTTATAGGATCCCACTTCCTATCTTCCAAAATTTCTAAACATTCTAGTTTTCATATCTGACTGTACTATTCTAGAGTGCACTATCTGGGTGTCTCACAAGGAGATCTATTACCACGTTTGCACTATCCTTCGAAAATGTTAGCTAATGATAAAAATCCATCCAGCATTTTAGGTTACTCTAACCCTAGTTGGATCCAGATATCTCATACTTCTCTTAAACTATATATGTTAGCTCCCATAGGACATAACTGAGATGGGTGTGGCCAATTGTGTATATCTCTGTTACTGTTGAAAGTATCTCAGAATGCTTATATTTCTCTGCTTGAATTGTAAATACTGATAATTTTTACTAACTGGGTACCTCATACCCTTCTTCACCTTCCTTCTTTTACTTGTTGAAACTTGTATATACCTTTTTATTGTCTTATTTATTTTTACCATATGGGTGGATAAATATCCATGCCTTAGGTCTCCTTATCAAGAAGCTTACATATCTTAGTACACATATAATCTACTGAAGACCTTACATTTACACATCATAAGCATGATGCAAAATCGAGTTTCTCTGACTCAACTCTTCCACAACCACATTCAATCTCTTACAAATTGTCTTTATAGATGTAGGCATCGTTGTATTACGAATAAAATAGAATTTAGGAGATTGAATTCTTACTTATAAGTGTAATGCACAACACACCCATAAACAAGACTCTACTAGACATAACTTGTAGACTTTATAGGACATAACTACTCTGATACCACTTTTGTCACGACCCAAACCGATGGGCGCGATGGGCACCTCGTGCCTTACCCAATCGGGTACCAACGTAACATAGTTTTTTATTATCATACCATCATGGGTAAATAGGACAGAAGGGTCATCATGAGATAACCAGTATAAAAGATAAGGGAATACAAGACATACGAGGATCCAACATGATATAGACACTTATACATGTGACATACAGGACTACAAGGCCGACATGATCATTTATACACTCAAAACATAGGCCAACAAAGCCATACAAATATCCATATACATGACTTCTGTCTACAAGCCTCTAAGAGTATATAAACATCATATGACAGGGCCCCACCATAATAATCAATACATGTCCAAATTATTTTGACTAAATAGGCAACTCCGAAGCAAGTGGAGTGCAACAAAACCTTTTGCTGAGCTAATAGCCTACTAGGAGGACTGTCAACCTGTCTATCGGAACCTGCGGGTATGAAACGCAACATTCCCGGGCAAAAGGAATGTCAGTACAAATAAAGTACCGAGTATGTAAGGCATGGAAAGCAGTACATATAAGACATGAAAGAAACATGGAGTAACGGACTCAACCTGTAAGTCTGAACAACTCTGTTAATCATAAAACATTTATTATGTCATGTATATGCGTATAAATGACATATCATGCATAGGTATATGCATACATAACATCATCAAGCCTCTGAGGGCATCTCATCATATAATTTCGACCTTTGTGTGTGAAATCATAAACGTATACCAGCTGATCAAGTGGTGGTGCGTATATAATGCCATAACTATTCCACATATCCCATATACATATAATATATGTGTATATAATGTCATCTGGGGGGTCAATGTACATGTATAAATGAATACAATGCATAAGAAGAAAGCCAATAAGATCTCCCTAGATGTCATAAGATCAATATGCCTTCGGTTAATATCATGAAATAAACTTTATCAACTTACATATTTTTTAAGACACATGAACAGACGATATAATAATAGTACACATGGGGAATCAACAACATATGCACCCCTAGTACTTCTAAGAATAGAGTCATTTGTGAAAGTTCCACGTTTTCTCGTTTCATTTATATCATATGGATCATGCCAAAAGGAAAGAAGGGATAGCCTCAATATACCTCAAATCGTCAATGAAACTCAACAACAAGATTATGACAACTAGCGCGTGAACCCTATAACAAAGAAATACATGGCAACTTAGATGGCGCTAGTATATCACATATCTCAAATGATAACTCGAATCTAAAATAAAATGGGCAGCATTTCCCCTGATTTTTTGTGAGTGATAATTTTATCATTTATTCTAGTCTCTTTTCTTTAGTTTTTGTATCCTTTAATTATAAAATGAGGTGATTTATGGTGTACATTACTAGATTTTCAGATGATTTATGGTCTTACAAGTCTGCCACCTCGTGTCCACAATAACAATCACCTTCGCACAACAAAGCCCACGTGCTACCATATACATTTTATCCATGCCAAATATCAATTAAAATGTTTGAAAGATATATTTAAACACAATAAAGCATAATAACAATCTTGAATAAAGTAAGGCATCAAATAAGATAATATGTTTTTTTTAGAATCAATTTAAGTAAGATATAGCACAATTTATACAAAATAGAGTATCAGATGAGCTTAGCTTAGAAATTAATAAAACAAAGTAAAAATATCGTGTTTAAATAAAGTAAAACATCAGTTAAATTAATGAATTAAACATAAAATTTGTTAAAGTAAAACGTGATAACAATTTTAAGTAAAGTAAACATCAAATAGGGTGATAGGTATAATTTGAGAATCCAATTAAAGTAAATATGTGATGACCATTTAAAATAATAAAGCACCAATTAAGATAACGAGTTTTATATTAAAAGATACTTAAAATAAAGCATATTAATAATTCTTTTATTTAAACAGTTATGTTATCAACAACTCAATAGAATATGAGATAATAACTCTGCACAAGTAAAGTTGCATTGATAATCAATTTACCAAGTAATAACGGAGGCACTTATTGGCATGTTAAAGCAATACAACAAATCACCTAGAATGCATGATGTAACGATCCGATCAGTCATTTTGAGTATTTTAGCCCCGATCCCCTAAATTATGATTCCTCTATCCTATATTGTGGTTATGTAACCTGCCGAGGTGTTTGATTTTGGTTTCGGGTAAGTTTCAGAGTGAAATGGGAGACATAGTCCCTATGTTGGAGATTTAAGTCGTAGGAGTTGATTGTAGTTTGACTTGTGTGAAGATGACTTCGGAATGGAGTTTTGATGGTTCCAATAGCTCTGTATGGTGACTTTGGTCTTATCAGCATATCCGGATGTTGATTTGGAGGTCCGTAGGTCATTTCGACGTGATTTGGCAAAAGTTGGAAGATTTTGGAAAGTTTGACCGGGAGTTGACTTTATTGATATCGGGGTCGGATCTCGATTTTGGAAGTTGGAATAGGTCTATGGTGTCATTTTTGACTTGTGTGGAAAATTTTCAGTGAATCAGAGTTGTTTTTGGTATGAATCGGCTTTGGTTTCGGAATTCAGAAGTTCATAGTTTCTTAGGCTTGAATTTGGGTTCGAAATTTATGTTGTTTAATGTGATTTTTAGCCTCAAGTAGGTCCATTATATGTTTTGAAACTAGTTTTTATTTTCGGACGGGGTCCCGAGGGCCCCGAGTGTGATTTGGATCGAATCTGAAACAAAATTTGGACTTGTAGAATTGCCGAAGATTTGTAGCTTCTACTTTTATCGCACCTGCGGAGGGATTGGCTACAGATGCAAGCTCGCAAAAGCAATCTAGGAATCTCAGGTGCGGAGCTGTCCTTGTCCACCTGGGGTCGCAGAAGCGGGAAAAGATCGATAGAAGCGACTTCGCTTATGTGAAGGAGAGGAGCTCAGGAGCGACATTAGTCGCAGGTGAGACATTTTTCGCCACAGATGCGGCCTTGTTCTCGCAGAAGTGGAGAGTGAGGAGTTAAGTCATGGCCGTACCTGCGATGGAAATTCTACATATGCGGTAGTTGGGTCGCATGTGCGATTTAATTCGGCAGAAAAGGGGAAATCTGAGGGTTTGATTCATAATTCATTTTTGGACATAGGGAGCTCAGTGGGAGGAGATTTCTCGAGGGTGTTTCGGATAGAACTTTGGGGTAAGGAATTCTAACTCGTTTTTGATGAAGCTATTGATAATTCTTCATTTAATTAGGGCTTTGGAGTTGGAAATTGGGGAAAATGGTAGAAACTCCTTAGACTAAATTTTTAAATTTTGAAAGGCGAATTGAGGTCAGATTTGGGTAATTCTTGTATGGTTGGACTCTATATTAGATGGGTGTTCAGATTTTTTAATTTTGGTCGGGTTCTGAGACGCGAGCTCGGGTTGACTTTTAGGTCAATTTTTTAATTCTTTGCACAACTTGTAATTTTATTGTTTGAATTAGTTTCATATAGTTATTTTTATAGTAAGAAATTGTTTTGGATAGATTCGAGCTGTTCGAAGTTGGAAAATTGAGGGAAAGGCCTTCTAGTGGATTGATTTAGCATGGTTTAAGGTAAGTGGCTTGCCTAACTTTGTGTGGGGAATTTTCCCTGAGGATTGTTGTTGTTTGTGATAATTGTGATGTATAAGAGCCATGTACATAAGGTGATGAGTGTGTACATGGGATAAATGTAAAAATTACCAGTTTTTAGCTATGTCGATTCCTTTCCTGCCTTAATTGAGTTTCCTTAACATGTTATAGTCCTCGTTTAGGCATAATTTCACATGTCTACTTGTCTTATCTCTTACTTGGTAATTTCTCTACATGTTTAGTTGACTTGTATTTCGCCGAGTCTCGGGATTTTATATGTTGAGTTGTAACAGTTTTTTATACGGCTGCTGAGTTTGAGACTTATATTTATTGTTATTTCAATTATTTCGCATATATTAGGCTTACCTAGTCTTAGAGACTAGGTGCCATCTTGACGTCCTATGGAGGAAAATTGGGGTCGTGACATAAGAAGTCACAATCGTTCCAACACAAAGATAATGATGAATAACCAAACACAATCAAAATGCAGATGAATGGTTGAAGGAAGAACAATAACCGTTCAAAATCAACAACTTATCCAACCATAGAAGGTACAACAAGAATCACAACTGAGGTACAACCTCAAAATCATATTTCACAAATCAAAATCATAATCTTTCGTTATATTGCCGCGTGAGCCTTATATTTAGTTTTGAAAATTATTTTTTCGAAATAGATACATGTATTTTAGCTCACCTTATCTCACCGCGAAGCTTCAAGTAGTTCCCCTACTAGTGTAACAACCTCACCGGTTGTTTTGAGATCTAGAATATCATTTGTAGGTTTGAGACCTTGAGTAACTTCACTTTAGGTATTATGACTTGCACGTGTGGTCGGATTTAAATTTTGAGAAATTTGGAGTTGATTTGGAAGGATAATTCTCAATACAGAAGATTTAAGTTGAAAGAGTTGACAAATGTTACTTTTGAGTAAACGACCTTAGAATCGGGATTTGAAGGTTCCAAAAATTTTCGTATGATGAATTTAGACTTGGGCATGTATGTGTATTGAGTTTTGCGTAAACCTGGAGTGTTTCGGCGCTTATTGTGGAAAATTTGCATTTTAAGGGTTTTAGAATTTTCTAAGTTTGATTTGAAGTGGACTTGGTGTTGTTAATGTCTGTTTGGGATTCCAAGCCTTGGAATAACTTTGTATCATGATTTGTGATTTGTGCGTATAGTTTTGCATCATTCTAGAATGTTTAAGTATGATTCAGATGCATTCGTCGAAGTTTTAATGTTTGAAAGTTAAAAGAAGGATTTTGATTGTCGATTCATGGTTTTGATGTTACTCGTGGCATTTTGAGCCTTTGGATAAGGTATTAGGACTTGTTGGTGTGATTGGACGGGGATCGGGTGAGTTTTGGGGGTGGTTTCGAACAACTTTTATGCCTTTTTGAACTGATGTTAGCTGATGTCAGGGGTGTGAATCGCGATCGTGGAGGTATGGGATGCGATCGCGAAGAGCAAAGTGCTTTCTATGCCTTGTGAATCACGATCGTGGAAGGTAGGGTTGCGATCGCGTAGAAGGAATTTCTGCTATTAGTAGTCTAAGTTTGAGAGTTTATATTTGCATTATAAATGAAATTTGGGGATGATCAAAAAATGAAAGTTTCAGCTCTTTAAATCTAGTTTTTTAAAAAGCAAACCGTTTGTCATTTGGAAATTTTTACGAAAATTTATGTCCAATATACCAAAGGGTATCTGTGAAGAGGAAACCAAATTTGTACATCGCCATCGCGGGTTTTGTTTGCCTGCGATCGCGAGGTTTTGCCCACGATCGCGATGAAGAAATGATGTTGGAACATTTGTAAACTGAGATCGCGTGGCTAATGACCTCTATCATGAAAAAGGAGGCCTGGCATGTGTACTTAACATCCAATTTCGAGATTTTGAGTCTATTTCTTCACTTTTAAGTTCTTAGCACGTTGAGGACGATTTGGGATGATTCTTGAAGATCATTTTTGCTATATATCAAAAGGTAATTTATTCCTACTCGTTATAAGTTAAATATATTGATTATATATGTATTTTAACATGAAAATTTGTGGATATCGTGGGATTTTTGAAGAAAAAGCTAAAAATGGCAATCTTGAATTTTGACCACAAAATTGGACATGAAATTAGAAATAAGATATATATTTGAGTTTCAGGTGTAATGAACTGATTGGTCGTTTTGAGCTCTAGCGCAACATCCATCGTTTGAGGCCTTGAGTAGCTTTACTTTAGGTATTATGACTTGTACGTGTGGTCAGAACTGAATTTCGGGAAGTTCGGGATTGATTTGGAAAGAAAATTCTCATTTCGAAAGCTTTAAGTTGGAAGAATAGACTAAGGTGTGATTTTCGAGTAAATTACTTCAGAATCGAGATTTGAAGGTTCCAATAGGTTCTCATGATGATTTTGGACTTGGTCGTATGTTCGGATTGGGTTTTGGATGAACGGGAGCGTTTCGGCGCCTATTATGGAAAGTTGATACTTTGGAAGAATTTCTTGAAATTTAGGTTGAAGTGCATTTAAATGTTATCAATGTCCGTTTGGGATTCCGAGCCTGGGAATAGTTTTGTATGGTGATTTTGGTCTTAGGAGCGCGCCCGGATGTGGATTTGGAGGTCCGTTGGTTATTTTGGGGTCATTTAGCGAAAGTTGGAATTTGAAGGTTTTTGGAAAGTTTGACCAGTAGTGGACTTCTTGATATCGGGGTCGACTTCTGATTTTGATAGAGGAGAAGGTCTGTAATGTTGAATGTGACTTATGAGCAAGATTTGAGGTCAATCGGGCGTGATTTGATAGGTTTCGGCATCGAATGTAGAAGTTTGAAGTTCTAAAGTTCATTAAGTTTGATTTGGTATGCGATTCATGAATTCGACATTGTTTGATGTGATTTTAGGCCTAGAACAAGTTTGTGTTATGTTATGGGACTGTTTTGTGTGGTTGAATGGGGTCCCGGGGGCTCGGGTGTGTTTCGGGTTGTTTCGGATCAATTTGAGCTGTTCGGGAATTGCTGTTGCTGGTTCTGGTGTTGTCCGCGTTTGCGAAGAAGGGATTTTTGGGCTACTATGTTGTTCATCGCGAATACGGTGCACGGGATGCGAACACGAGAGTGGGCCTGGAAAATCCTATGCGAACGCGAGTAGGCGCACACAAACGCAAAGAGGTAGGGAGCTGGGGCCGCCAGACATTAAGCCTTCGCGAACACAGCTTGAGGCCCGCGAACGCGAAGTGTAGGGGGATCACTAGGTTTGTGAATGCGTAGAGAAATTCTGGAAGGGTCATCTAGGTAGTGTATAAGTTTGCAAAAAGGGGTTTGACTTATTTCATCACATTTCCTCCATGGGAGCTGAGCTAGGACCGACTTTGGAGCTCCATATTCATCATTTATGTCAAGGTAAGTGATTCCCACCTATTGCAAGTTAAATACTAGGATTATATATGGATTTTAACATGGAAATTCATGGAAAATTTTGAGAAATTTAGGGTTTTGGTGGAAAACCTAGAAATTTGTATTTTTGGATTTTGACCATGAATTTGGGCATGGAATTGGGAATAAATTATATATTTGAGTTCGTGGGGTTATGGGTAATGTTTATCTTCAAAAAATTTCGGAATTCGGGCACGTAGGAATGAGGGTTATTTTTATTGACTTTTCGAGCGGAGTTAGAAATTGTTGTAAATTGGACTATAATGAGTATTAAAGTATATATTTATGGATTTGCACATTTATTGACTAGTTTTGGAGCATTGGGATTCGTTGGAGTTGTTGGAAAGGTTTTTGGAACCGATTATGGAACTTCGGAGCAAAGTAAGTCTCCTTTCTAACCTTGTAAGAGGGAATTAATCCCATAGGTGAATTGATTTAATATGTGCTTCTATTTGTGGGGGCTACGTATGCGCGAGGTGACGAGAGCCCATATGAAACTACTAATTGTACTTATGTCCGGGTAGTCTAGGACCCAAATCATGTTATATTTGCGATGTTTGCACCCTACTTGTCAATTTAATTATTTAAAACATATTGTAACTTGATAAAGAAATTGTAAAAGGTTAAACTTCACCTACTTGAGTTTTGGACGGGTCACTTGACCGTTAATGAGAATTGATATTTATTTGAACATTACCCCTTAATAATTCTTGAATTGGTTGTTTATATGTATTTTCTCTTTTTGTAGAGCGGGCCAAATGCCTCGGTAGCAGATAGATGCATCTATGTTTCGTGCCGTTCAACCCTCGGTAGTGCACATCTTAAATATTTATATTGGATCGGGCCGTGTGACCTTGGCATAATTTGCGCATGATTGAATTGGTTGCTCTGGAATTTATAATAATTAATATTGCTTCAATGGCCTGAGATACAAATGGTAAATGACGAAAATAAATTTGGAAATTAACCATTAAGAAAAGAATTGTATACCTACTTCGTGTTACTGAGTTTACAGCCGTTCTACACAATCCATGCTTAATTATGTTATCGGTATATTATTGTTGGCCCATAGTAATGTCGGAGTCGACCCCTCATCACTACTTCTTCGAGGTTAGACTAGATACTTACTGGGTACACGTTGATTTACATACTCATACTTCACTTACTGCACATTTTTGTGAAGGTACATATCTATCTTGTGGCATTGTGGGCGCAGAGGCGTGGTTAATATGCAAACTTTAGGTGAACTGCACTCCATGTTACGATCCACAACCAGCAGAGTCTCCTTCAAAGTTATTTATGTTTTTCCTGTCTAATTTGTGTTCAGGATAGATGTTGTATTTTATTTTACTTCTTAGTTGATGCCCATGCACTTGTGACACCGGATTTTGGGGGTACTTATGAGTGGATCAGTATTGTAGTTATAAAAATATTATCATTTACTCCGTAAATTTTATCTCTTATTATTTAACTGAACGAAATTATGATTTCAAAATACTAAAATGAGTAATTAAGTTAATCAATTATTGTTGGCTTGCCTGACAGCGGTATTAGGCGCCATCACGACCTTTTATGGATTTTGGGTCGTGACAACATGGTATCGGAGCACTAGGTTCACTTAGGTTTCACGAGTCATGATCAAGTCTAGTAGAGTCTTGCGGATCGGTACAAAGACGTTTGTACTTGTCTTCGAGAGGCTACATGGCTGTTAGGAGCACTTCCCTTTCTTGATTTCTCATCGTGTGATTTGATTTCTTTGAGGCTTATGCTTTTATTTCTTTCCTATTCAATCTTACGTGACATGATGCGCTTGTTATCAATTAGGAATTGAGGAATTTTAATGGTACTGCAGATGTGGTGCAGGATGTTTCTCCCTCGTATTTGATTGGACTAATGTCATCTCCTTGCGGAAGGATGTTCTGCCATTTCAGCTTAGTAGCTGTATTTCTGATGGTTTTGGGGCTATGCTCAAGTTGCTATGATGTTCATGAGTTGTTATCGCACAATATTGATGTAATGGTAAGATGTTTGTCTCTGTGTCGGGGCAGTGAATGACTTGAAGGGAGGTTTTTCCCAGTGCATGATTCAGAGGTTCAGTGTTTTATTACAACGGAGGAAAGGCAATAGGACTATGAATGTTCATGGTTGGGTTGATGGAGTAACGAGACTTGGTATTTTTGAGCATGGTGAAATTTTCATCGGTGAGGTGGCATCGTTGTCATTTTTGAATGTGTTAAGTTCGCCGGAGTTATGGTTTTCTTCAATTCGCCTTTGAGGTAGGGTATTGTGAAATAGTGTCGGAGAAGCAACTGTCAGAGATCGCAGTGTGTGGTGGTTCAGAATCGAATCGATGTTCCTAACATTGACAGCTCGAGGAAAGATGATCTTCGGAGAGGTTTAGAGTTAGTGACGGTCTGATGGTTCAACTGCTTCAAGAGATGGATTTTTGTTTAAGGAAACAGTTGGGCACTGATGAGGAAGGATATGTGGGAGGTGTCTTGCGGTGGTTAAATTTCTAGAAGGCTAGGTATGAGAAACAGAAGTCGAGTAGTTACTTAAAGGAGGGGTTTGACCAAAGTAGGAGAGTGGCAGAGTAGCATATGGGTTCTGTGGTAGGATAGTTGCATGCCTTGAGGAAAGTTCAGAGTGATTTGGGATTTATGGTGGATAGTGACTAGGTCTACGGACTTAATTCGGAATGTTGGCTACTATACTAGGGAAAGATTGGATGCAATAGAAAGAAGTTTGCTTGATATGAAGAGGAATGCAACATGACTTCGGGTTGGAATGTATTATCACAATTTTAGTGATGTCAATGAAGAGTGAACGGACTTGTACAACTGGTGAAGGAGCACGTCTTAGGATGGTTTATTGATTTCGTGGTAATTGTACCCAGAGCAGTGTCGTTGGAAGATGTTGGCATGGAAATTTCCACATGTGAGTTATCTCCTATGAACATGATAGCGATTGTGCGGTGTTGGCGAAGCTTCTATGAATAATTTTACTGGAAAGGTCGAATATGTAAATATGGCTAGTGATTCAGAGTGTTCATGGAATGTTAACAGAATGATTTCGAGAAATCTAGCAGGTTGATTGTGCAAGATCATGTCAATAGGGGATAAGGAATCTTGGTGGGTTCCAGGGTTATGTAATGGTAGCTTCAAGCTAAGTGTGAGAGCACCACCGTCTATGATTGGATTGCATGGTTGTCTACTTGTGAGATTTCTGGTTATAACATATTGGTGGGTTATTATGACTAAGGAAAGAGAACATCAATGGTAATGCGAGCAAAGGATTTGTGGAATGTTTGCTATAATTGGCCATATGGATTCATGTTCAGGCTTTGGGAAGACTCAGAGTTTATGCTTTGTGTAGATGTGTGTACAAGGAAAGTGATCTAGCCGGGTGCTTCTTTGAGAGGGTGTTCATGTGCTAGCAGGGCCTTGGAATTTGATTATATTCGGGACCAAGCCAGAGTTGGTGACTCTCAACAATGGTCCTAGTGGGTTCAAAACTTAAAAGTGCTTGCCTAAGGATGTCGAGTCCATGGTATGGTTAAGTATCGAGCTTTTGTAGTGGATTATGAAAAAGGGGCTTGGACTGTTCTATATTATCATCAGTCTACAATGTAGCATTGGAGGAGTGGAGTAAATAACTTCAGTTTTATGCAGGAATTATCAGAATGGGTGTACCAGTTGAAGATGTGAATGTGCGCACAAGGAGGGTATGAGATGGTTCATGGGTTTTGAGATAATGTGGTCTCGTGAAGTAAGGTCACACATGATGAGTGCAGATTGGGTTCGTTTTATTTGAATGGAGCTATTATTACTCCTAAAGAAAGTCTAGAGTAAATTAGGATAAGTCAGATCGGTTAGTAATGGTTGGATTGGCATAATGGTGGCAATGATCAGTTCCTTCAGTGTGATGTTGTGCATGTGATTATGGCGGTACGTTCGAGGCTTGACTGCCACCGTAATTGATTTTATTTGGAGGCATTCGAGTATTATGGCCTGTTATGTGTAGATGGATCTCGGAAGAGTTATGGTGATTTAGACCACTACTAGAGGATTATATTTTATATAGTTATGGGAATTCATTCGCGTGTTGCTATGGTTCTCCTAAATTGAGTTAAATGAAAGGTTGCTATATGATGGAGTGTTTATTCTATTAGTGGGTCAGGAGTTATGACAAAATTCTAGAACTCTCACGTATTGGTATGTTAGGTGCAGTGAGCGGCATGGGAATTGGAAGTTGAGGATCAAGGTTGCAATTCGGTTTTGATAAGAATGTCACGAGCTCGGATGAGCAGGGAAGGATCCAGATGTTTATAGTAAGCCGATATTGTCTTCAGCGTCATCTGAGATTGATGTCCTGTGTAAGAGGCTTGGTGTACTGATTTGCAGATCCCCGATTTGCTTTACATCATTAGTATGACTGGTGGTATGGATATGCAGCCTTGTTACCTAGTGTAGAAGGTTGTGGGAGCGTATCCCATGGGAAGATTGTATAAGCATGACATGTAGTCACTTGATTGATTAAAGATTGAAACCAAGTATGGAGATTGTGGTACTATCGTTAATGTGAGAATTTATGCCTGAAGGGCACTCGGTTCATTTGGTTATGGATTGTGGAAGTTTGTTCTGGATTTGACAGTTGTTCTTGTGTGTCATGGGAAAAAGCGTTGTTGTGGATCCTTGAAAGGTTATTAGCCTAGTGAAGTACGATCAGAATTGGCTTGAGGTCCATGGATGGATCTAAATATGAATGTGGGCTCTATATCAGGCCGTATGTGTTCATTTCAGCATAGGGCCTTGGATATTATTTCTGTCGTCAGCTATTTCATGTAATCTATATTATGCCGTGTGGGTTGTAGGGTGGTTTGATTATTTGCACATGTGTTGTGATCCCGTGTAGCTTGTGGTGTTATATGAGCAGGATGGCTTTCGAGATGCAGGTCATTTATTGCACCTTAGTCGTGCTTGAGTTTTTGTAGAGTATGGCGCTATCTGTCTCCCCAGGGATGGTATTATGCACTTGGCGTTCTTGTGGTCGACATTCGGGTATTTCGCAGGGATGAACATTCTACCTCGGTAAGTATTTCCTTATATATTATTATGTGTGGATCGGGTGGCATGCCGTCTTGGGTATGTTGTGTGGATCAGGTGGCACACTGCCACGAGTATCATGGTTGGATCAGGTTGCACGCCACAATGGTATCATACGTGGATTGGGTTGCATACCGCAACATTGTGATGTTGAGTACAGTTCGCCATATCTATTCTTGTTTGTTTTGTTTCTCATTCCTGAGGAAGGTTCATAACATCCTTTAGATTGTTTAGTTAGTTACATGGGTTGAGGAATTCTTTCTAGAGTTCATTTTCCTTATGTATCACCTTCGAGTTTGTAGCTTGTTGGGACATTGTGGCGTCATATGAGATTTTTGGCAGAGTCTGAGGTGGTTTATTTCCTGAGCAGCTTATACTGTGTGAGACGAGATTATTGGACTTGGGATCAATGCGATTAGATTTTTATGAAGCGCATTAGAGAGCAAATACTGTTATTTGGTTCATAATGAGGTAATGGTTCTTGTCGAGAGGCGAAACTCACTGATTTGTTGACTCTGCAGATGGTATGAATTTTTACACATCTCTTCCGTCGTGACAGCATTACAAGAGTTGGGACAAGACTTATAGGTGTCATGAGGTGTGTTGTGAGCATCAGATTCATGGAATTTCGGCTATTATTGTCATAGGTTGTTATTACGGTCATGTGAATTATGCGGTGCATGGTGTGAATTCAGAACATGAATACAATCATGTTTTGGTACAGTGTGTAGTGACTGATACGGTGTTCGTATGTTGGAAGCAGGCCTGGTAGAGGATTTTGAATGTTCGAATTTGGCTCTAAGGCTTAATTGAATAAATAACATGGAGGATCTTTAGAGTAGCTCGAGCTAATATGCTCAACTGGGTTGTGGTAGCACGGGTAGGTGCACAAGGTGTTAAACAGTAGTTTCGGTCAACTTCGGAGCGTTGAGGCATTTTAAGCTCTAGCCCATCATACGAAGGTTTGAGGCATTGAGCAGATTCACTTCAAGTATTAAGACATATACGCGTGGCCAAAACTGAATTTTCGAAAGTTCGGGGTTGATTTGGAAAGAAAATTCTCATTTCGGAAGCTTTAAATTGGAAGAATTGACTAAGGTATGACTTTGAGTAAACGACCTCAGAATCGGGATTTGAAGGTTCCAACAGGTTCGTATGATGATTTTTTGCTTGGGCGTATGTTCGGATCGGGTTTTGGATGACCGGGAGCATTTCGGCGCCTATTGTGGAAAGTTGATACTTTGGAAGAATTTCTTCAATTTGGGTTGAAGTGCATTTAATGTTATCAATGTCCATTTGGGATTCCGAGACCGGGATTATCTTCCTATGGTGATTTTGGTCTTTGGAGCGCGTCCGGATGTGGATTTGGAGGTTCGTAGGTTATTTTGGAGTCATTTCACGAAAGTTGGAATTTGAAGGTTTTTGGAAGTTTGACCTAGAGTGGACTTTATGATATCGGGGTCAGATTCTTATTCTGAAAGTTAGAGTAGATTCTTAATGCCGAATGTGACTTGTGTGCAAAATTTGAGGTCAATCGGACGTGATTTGATAGATTTCGGCATTGAATGTAGAAGTTTGAAGTTCTAAAGTTCATTAAGCTTGATTTGGGGTGCGATTCTTGATTTTGACGCCGTTTTATGTGATTTCACGCCTCGAGGAAGTTTGTGTTATGTTATGGGACTGGTTGGTGTGATTGGACGATGTCCCTAGGGCCTCGAATGTGTTTCAGGGCGGTTTCAGATCAATTTCAACTGTTTGGGAACTGTTGTTGCTGGTTCTAGTGTTGTCCTTCGCAAACGCAAAGGGACTCCTGCGTTATCGAAGAAGGGATTTTTGGGTTTCTATGTTTTTCATCACGAACGCTGTTCATGATAACTAGGGATTTCGATACCTTTTATACTCCTTCTTGCCTATGTTTTGATTAGGAATTTGTACAAAATAGTCCCAAAAGGCTCACTAGTTATGCTTGATTGCAGATTTGAGCAACAAAGTGACAAGATGTCAAAGATCAGCTCAAAAGGAGTGAAACTTGCACGAGTACAAAACCAAGACAAAGCTTAGGCAAAATAAGGCCAGTGAGGCCGCACTAGATTCTATGCGGTCCGCACTGTGAGTTTCAGAGAGCATGACATTAAGGCACGAAGGCAATGCGGCCGCACTAGGATTTGTGTGGTCCGCACTTAGATCAATGCGGCCGCACTCGATTTTGTGCGGTCCGCAGTGAGGAGAATTAGAGAGCTGCAAATTCCAAATGTCAAGCCAATGCGGTCCGCAATAGAAGCCATCATGGCCGTAGTCCATTCTCTGCGGTCCGTAGTGCCCGGATTTAGAGAGTTAGAACTTCAAGTTCAAAGACCTAGTGCGGCCACACACCATTTTGTGCGGTCCGCACTAACCCCGCAGGGGTATTTTTGTCCAGATATTTTAACATAGTATTAATAGCTTCTTTTCCCATTTTAGCTGGGCTCGTGGGTTTGACTTTCTTAGCCATATTGGGCAATTTTATCTATTTTTCATCATTGAATCTTGTTATTTACCTTAGTGATTAATTAATATGAGTTGTTCTTTATCTATTTCTTGCTTTTCTTATTTAATTATGATTAGCTATACCCATAATCTAGGGTTGTGGCTCAACCCTAGTGTGGGTAATTGACGGGTCTTGTATTTTAGGGCTAGATTGACTATGGGTGTTTGATATTTTGGCCAATTTCATGGTTAATTGCCAAATTAGTGGTTGCAAACACTAGTTTGTGTTTAGTTGACTAGGGGTCTTCTTGAAAAATAGAGCCTAAGTCTTCGAAATTGGTCTAACAAGGAAGTGAGGCATACTTAAGAGATTGATAGCCCCAATTAAAAGGTTAAACCTCGAGAGAGTAATACCCGACTTGAACCCTAGTTGCTTGTGAAAATTAGCATACCCAATTGTTTTTGAGAAAGTCAATTCGGGTAAAATCACTCGAACCACCGAGAGGTGTAGAGTGGGTAATATCGTGCAACAGTTATATCATACTCCCCAATTATGTCAATCGTGTCTTAGATTCAATTACCCATCAATTAACCAACTAGGTGAAAGTCATTACCCTAGTGCCTTTTAAACCATTTGAACAACCCTTTTTAGTTTAACTCTTAGCTTAATCTAGTTGCATTTACCATTTGTATTTTGATAATAGTAGAAGTAAAAAGAAAACCCCAAAAATGAGTAGAAGTGTAATTTGGAACACATACGCAACTCTACACTAGATAGATACTCGATTCCAAAGTCTAGCTCTCTGTAGAAATCGATCCCGACCCTAAATCGGGTAAAAGATGCTCTGACCCTCTCTCGCTACAATAGTAGTGTGGAGTAGGCCGCGATCACTTTTTGGCATCATTGCCGGGGATCTAACAGTTTTGGCTATCTATTTAGTTAATTTTGTGTATTGTTCTTCTTTCCTTCTTTGTTACTTACTTGTTTGTGTCACAACTTAGGTACCAAATGGTAGCGAACAACGCTAATGACCCTCTTGGAACTGTGATTGCGGGGGAGGAGGTAGATGATGTCGGAGATGATAAGGTGCCTCTTGTACCTCAAGGACAATGTAGAGGCCGCAATGCCAATGATAATCCCAATGACAATATTCCAGACCCTCCTCCGCCACCTCCAAGAGTGTCTCCCAGAGTACTTCCGAACTAGGGCTATGCGAGTGCTATTGTCCCACCCTGAATCCAAGCGGGCAATTTTCAGATAACCAATGTGATGTTGACCTTACTTTAGCAGTGTGGGTATTTCACGGGCGCTGCAAATCAAAATGCCTACAAATATCTCAAGGGGTTCGTGGATACATGCTGGGGGAGCAAGCAAACAAATGTGTCCGATAATGCTCTTAGGTTGAGACTCTTCCCATTCCCACTTCTAGGAAAGGCATTAGATTGGCTCGAGAGACTTCCTAACCATTCCATCACAACTTGGGATGAGTTGGCGGATAAATTCATTGCTAATTTATTCTCGTTGGGACATATGGCGGCATTGCGTGATAAGATATTGGACTTCAAGCAAGAGACCACAGAACCTTTGCATGAGATTTGGGAATGTTATAGAACGATAGTGAAGGAATGCCCCAACAATGATATGACCGAGGCTATGATCCAACAAACCTTCTATCGGGGTATTAACACCACAAACCAATGCATAGTGAACAAACTAGCTGGGGGCAACTTTATTAAGCTTTCGTATGATGAGGCATGTGATATACTTAATGAGATGGCTAACACTTCTTCTGCATGGCAAAGTAGAGCAAATGTGCCCCAAGGTGACCCCACGGTTACTCATTTGCACAAGGAATTGCATGACCATGGGTAAGGTATAGCGGAGTTGACAACTACTTTGAACCAATTGGCTAAGGCACAGTTGCAACAAGTCCAAAACCCTCTCCAAGTGAATGTCATGAAGGGTGTCAATATGCTTGTCAACAAGAGAAGGCAAAGAAGGCAACAAAACAAAAGGAATTCTGAGCAATTTGATGGTGACTATGATGGATTTCAAAATGATGGTTATAATGACCAAAGTGAAGAGGTTCAATATGTAAACAACTATCAAGGCCAATGGGGCAACTCTTACAACCAACAAAAGTGGAGACCTCAAGGCAATTGGGGAAACCAACAACAAAACAGTGGTAATTGGGGGAACATCAATCAAAACAACAACTGGGGCAATCAGAACAACAATCAAGGCAACCAAGGGAATTGGAATGGTAATAACAACAGTTGGGGTGGAAATAACAATCAAGGTGGATGGAACAATGGAAACCAAGGAAACCGGGGGAAAGGCTTTTAAAGGCCCCCAATGTACCAACAACCGAACAATCCGCCCCTATTTCCACCTCAAGTTCCTAGTTCTTCTAGAAATAATATGGGTATAATTGAAATGATGTTTGAACAAATGATGAAGAAGAATGTAGATTTTGATGCACAATTGGCTTCCCACAATACCTCTATCACAAACTTGGAGGTGCAGTTAGGCCAAATCGCACAGTTTTTAAATACTCGCCCTTAGGGTGCTCTACCAAGTGATACAGTAGTGAACCCAAATGGTGGGAAAAATCATGTTATGGCGGTTACAACAAGAAGTGGGAGAGGCGGTGATGTGAATGCCTCCAAACAAAAGCAAATTTTGGATGATGATGTTGAGTTGCAAGAGGATGAAGTCCCTTTGGTAGTTGAAGATGTGGTTGATGAAAATGTGAACAACGAAGTGAGGATTGATATTCAAGATGTCGAGGTGGAAACTCAAAATAATGTGAACCCATCTCGAAACACATAATTGACATGCCGGAGCCGGTTGTGCCAAAAGCCAAGGCTCCTTTGCCAAGGCCACCTTCACCTTATCCTCAAAGGCTTGCGAAGCAGAAAAATGATAATCAGTTTAAAAGGTTCATTGATATGATCAAGAGCTTATCCATTAATGTGCCCTTGGTGGAGGATCATGAACAAATGCTGGGCTATGAAAAATTCATGAAAGATTTGGTCACAAATAAGCGTTCCATGGATTTCAAAACTATAAAGATAACTCACCAAGTTAGTGCTATAGTGCATTCAATGGCCCCGAAGCTTGTAGATCTTAATGCTTTCACCATTACTTGCACCATTGGGAGTGCGGACTTTGCCAAGGCTCTATGTGATTTGGGAGGTAGTATCAATTTGATGCCATACTCAATTTTCAAAATTTTGGGTATTGAGCAACCTAGGCCGACTTCCATGAGGTTACAAATGGCGGATAGATCGATGAAGAGACCATTGGGTATTATTGATGATGTGCTTGTCGGGGTGGACAAATTTATCTTGCCAACTGACTTTGTGATCTTGGACTGCGAGGTGGACTATGAAGTTCTTATCATATTGGTAAGACCTTTCCTAGATACGGGGAAGGCATTGGTTGATGTGGAAGCAGGGGAACTCACCTTTCTAGTGGGTGATGAAAAGGTGGTCTTTCATGTGTGCAAGTCTACGAAGCAGCCCAACAGTACCGAGGTGTGCTCTTTTGTTGACCTCAACACAACAGTGATAATTGATGACACCGGTGCAATGATCAATGTGGAGGACCCATTGGAGGCCGTATTGTTGAATCTTGATGTCAATAAGGATGCAAGTCGAGTGGAGTGCGTGAATGCTTTACACGGAATTGGCTCTTATTCTTATGAGCCTAGGAAATTGTCTTTGGATATCGAGAATAGAAAGACTCCACCAACTTAACCTTCAATTGAGGAGCCTCTAGTGTTGGAGCTGAAACCACTGCCTCCACAACTTAGGTATGAGGCTCAAATTCTACTTTGCCAGTTATTCTTTCTTCTTGCCTTGCTAACATGTAGGTTAATACCACATTGGCGGTGCTTTAAAAGCGGAAAAAGGCAATTGGATAGACTTTAGCTGATATTCGGAGAGTAAGCCCCGCATTCTGTATGCACAAGATTATTCTGGAAGATGATGCAAAGCTATCCTTGGAGAATCAAAGGAGGTTGAACGATGCAATGCAGGAAGTTGTAAAAAGGAGGTGATCAAGTGGTTGGATACCGGGGTTGTGTACCCCATCTCTGATAACTCTTGGACTTCGCCGGTACAGTGTGTACTGAAGAAGGGTGGCATGACTGTGGTTACAAATTCCAAAAATGAGTTGATTCCTACAAGAACCGTCACCGGTTGGAGGGTATGCATGTATTACCGCAAGTTGAATAAAGTGACCCGCAAGGATCACTTTTCTTTGCCTTTCCTTGACCAAATGTTAGACCGACTTGCTGGGCATGCCTTCTATTGCTTCTTGGATGGGTATTCTGGGTACAACCAAATCTTGATTGCTCCGGAAGATCAGGAGAAGACCACATTCACTTGTCCATATGACACTTTTGCCTTCTCTAGGATTCCTTTTGGATTGTGTAATGCACCGGCTACATTTCAGCGGTGTATGATGGCCATTTTCACCGATATGGTGGATGACATTTTGGAGGTGTTCATGGACGACTTTAGTGTTGTGGGGGATTCATTTGATGAGTGGTTGAAGAATCTTGATAGGGTGTTGGCCAGTTGTGAAGAAACCAATCTTGTCCTCAATTGGGAGAAATGCCACTTTATGGTGGAAGAATTAATAGTTCTTGGGCATAAAATTTCGAAGCATGACATTGAGGTTGATAAAGCAAAGATCGATGTTATTTCAGGGCTCCATCCCCTACATCCGTCAAGGGAGTTCGAAGTTTTGTTGGGCATGCGGGGTTCGAAGGTAGTGAATCCCATGTGCAAGTTGTTGGAAAAAGATGTTAAGTTCGTGTTTGATGACAAGTGTATACAAGCCTTTGAACTTCTCAAGCATAAGTTGACCACCACTCCTATCATCACCGCGCCTAATTAGAGCTTGCATTTTGAGCTCATGTGTTATGCAAGCGATATTGCGGTTGGGGCGATTTTGGGTGAAAGAGTGAACAAAATATTTCATCCGGTGTACTATGCGAGCAAGACAATGAATGATGCTCAAGTGAACTATAAGGTGACCGAGAAGGAACTTTGGCTATTGTGTTTGCTATAGAAAAATAACGGCCGTATCTTATGGGTTCTAAGGTTATTATTCATACCGACCATGCCGCACTCCGGTACTTGATGACGAAGAAGGACTCTAAAGCTAGACTGATGCGATGGGTCTTGTTACTTCAAGAGTTTGATTTGGAGATTATGGACCGGAAAGGTAGTGAGAACCAAGTGGCGGACCACTTGTCCCGCTTGGAGGAGGAGGGGAGGCCTCTTGATGGCTTAGAGATCAATGATTCATTTCCCGATGAACAACTCCTTTCGGTGTCAATGTATGATATGCCATGATTTGACGATGTTGCTAATTTCCTTGTGACTGGTATAATACCGTGTGAGCTCTCTTCTAACAAAAGAAAGAATCTCAAGCGGGATAGTTTGGATTTCTATTGGGATGAGCCGTACTTGTTCAAGATTTGCACGGATGGTGTGATCCGAAGGTGTGTCCCGGAGGAAGAGAAATTGAGTATCTTGTAGGCTTGTCATTCCTCTCCCTATGGTGGCCATCATAGCGGGGCGAGGACGGCTTCTAAAGTTCTTAGTTGTGGATTTCATTGGCCAACTTTGTTCAAAGATGCGGGTGATTTGTGAAGAGATGCGACGAATGCCAAAGAGCGGGTGGAATTTCGAAGAAAGATGAGATGCCTCTCAATACAATTCTTGAGGTTGATATTTTTGATGTATGGGGCATTGATTTCATGGACCCATTTGTTAGCTCTTGCGGGAACACTTACATTCTTGTGACGGTTGATTATGTTTCAAAGTGGGTTGAAGCCATGGCTTTGCCCAACAATGAGGCCCGGAGTGTTGTTGCATTTCTCAAGAAGAGCATTTTTACAAGGTTTGGTACTCCTCGTGCAATCATAAGTGATGTGGGGTCTCATTTTTGCAATAGAGCTTTCGACACTTTGCTTTCAAAGTATGGTATCAATCACAAAGTTTCTACCCCCTATCATCCTCAAGCAAGTGGTCAAGTGGAAGTCTCCAACAGGGAAATCAAAAGCATATTGTCAAAGACGGTCAATGCAAATAGGACCGATTGGTCGAAGAAAATGGATGACGCTCTATGGGATTATAGGACTGCTTACAAGACTCTAACTGGTATGTCTCTGTATCGGTTGGTGTTTGGGAAAACTTGCCATCTACCGGTTGAGTTAGAGCACAAGGCCATGTGGGCTTTGAGGAAGCTAAATCTTGAGTGGGATGTTGCAGCCAATCTTCGTGTGGAGCAGCTTAATGAACTTGATGAATTCTGATTCCATGCCTACTCCAGTTCATCCTTGTACAAGGACAAGATGAAGTACCTTCATGATAAATATGCTCGTGGAAAGGAGTTTAAAGTAGGTGATTTGGTTATCATGTTCAATTCTCGGTTACGTCTGTTTTCAGATAAGCTTAAATCAAAATCCAGTAGACCGTTTGAAGTGGTGTTGGTGACCCCTTTTGGTGTTCTTGATTTGAAAAACAAAAATGGAGAGGTCTTCAGAGTTAATGGGCACCGGGTCAAGCATTATCTTGGAAAAATTGATGACAGTCATGTGGTGGCACTTCTTCATTTTAAATGATGTGATGGTAACCTACGTCGTGTCGTGACGTTAAATCAGGCGCTTCTTGGGAGGCAACCCATGTGTTTTTCTTCTTTTTTTTTTGATTTTCTTTGTAGTATTGGATTGATTTTTGGGCTAACTGGTTGAGAGATGTTACAGGGTTGTGTTGATGCAGTGCAGGACTTAGCGGAAAAAAAGTGCCAAGTCTCTGAAGTTGTTAATGCGGCCGCACTACATTTAGTGCAGACCGCACTAGTGAGGGTGAAATGTAGACCTCTCTGAATTTTGCCCTCCTTTTACCCTTTACGAACCTTTGGATCTCAGAAGCTTTAAGACATTGTTCATCACTTCCCTTGTTGTAACTAATTGTTTGAACTCGTTATTCTTCATTTCATCTCATATCTGGTACCATTACATTCCTTTTACTTGTTCTTTTTTGTTAATTTCTTTTAATTTGTGTTTTTCTTGCTTTCCTTTCTCTTCTTCCCGTATTTTCTTTTGTACAATATATTAAGGTAGTTAATCTTTGGATTAATATAGACATAGTTAGTTACATATGCTGGGCAAACTCTTAGGGACAGGACTTGGGTGGTAATTAAGCTTAAAATCAAAAATCCATGAACCCTAATTTAGTGCCATAGCTGGGCACTCAGTGCGGATTGCGGTCGTTTCTGTGCAGTACGTGGTGACCCTACGCGGCCCGCAGTAACATTTTGTGCGGACCGCATTGCTAATTGTCTTGGAAGCTGAACCTTGGGGATTGTGGCCGCACTACATTTTGTGCGGACCGCAGTGGTCCCTGTGCGGCCGCACTACATTTTGTGTGGTCTGCACCGCCTGGATACAGAGAGTGGGTAGTCTGAACCCCACCTCTATGTGGACCGCATAGCCATTTTGTGCCGTCCGCATTGACCCCTGTCGGCCACACACCAGTTTGTGCGGTTCGCACTGTGTGACTGCTGAAATTGTCTGCAACTGTCTGTAAGTTTTCCTTCATGTCCTGCAACTCTGTTTCTTAACTACTTCTATTGATACTAACAAACTTATTGGATGGTGTTTGTCGACAATGGTGAAATAACGAGGTTTAGGTTCTAAACAACCAGGCAGAGGTGAATCCTCCCGGAGAGGGAAACAGAAAATGATTAAACTGACTTCCCAAGCCAGGCAAAACATCAAAAGCATGAGGAAGATGATTAAAGCAGCTGATAGAGACATTGACATGTCGGGGAGTAAGTACGAGCCCTCCCGAGAGATCTCTTCAGACTCGGTGCTTGAATACATCCCTGACTGGTAGGAGCGGAATAGACTAAGAGACACACCTCCAGCACCCCCTACTGCCCAAACGTTAGTGAATGTATCTTCTAGGTCGTCTGAGGGCTCAGTAGCAGGTAATGGAGATGAATACTCCACCTTTATCATAGCTTCTTTATCCGGAGAGGGGGTAGTAGGGGACGATAAGGAATTAGGAAAATGAGGTGAACCATAGGTGGGGGTATTGCTAAAACTAGGAAGCCGGAGGTGTGGCAGTACCGGTTTGTTAGTGAGGTAACATATCATAAATTTTGGGAATGGTGGCCAGAGAGGAGTTTTGTAGATAGAGACTTGCTACCTCACAGCCCCAATGTGAGGAGGCAGTTTAGGGTGAGAGTAGGCTGGGAACATTTTTTGGATGAGTGTGTGGATGCCAACGAACACTTGGTCAAGAAATTCTATACCAACGTTGCCCATATCAAAAAGGGCTCCAAGGTGACCACGGTTCGAAACCTGAAAGCGTTGTTTGACGGGAAAACAATAAATGATTACCTTGGCTTCAATGAGGAGGATGAGACCCTATACATGGCAAAGATGGAAATGGGCGAGGAGGTTCGTCCCTAGCTAGCACAATACCTGGCAATCCCGGGTACCACCCCTGACTGGTTGACTGCGGGAGTCAAGATACTGAGATGTAGTCTGAATTTTGAGGCATGGGGTTGGGAGACAATTGTATGTAGCAGGTTGGACCCCACGACACATGACAACTCCCTACCTCTTTACCGGGCAGTTTTGGTGGCGTCGATCATGGCGGGTACCCAATAAATGTGGAAAATGTGATGTCAAGAATTATTACAATAGTGGGTGCTGAGCATGACAGAAACTACCTGTTCCCCAGTTTTCTCACTATGTACTTCCGGAATCTTTAAGTGGAAAAGAGGCCCTTCGTCATCAAAGTCAAAGTGAAGGCCCCTTTTTCCTGGTACAACATGCAGGTGGGATGATAACCCCAAGAGCAAGAATTTCAAGGGTACAGTTACTGCTCCAACTGGCCAGTCTGAAGGGCCAGTTATGGTAGTGACTCCTGCTGAGCCGGCCTCTACTTCCACTGCTATCCCTCCTGGTCCATCCACCTCAGTGGATTCGGAGATTCTATCCTCCCATGAACATCCTACTACTGCCCACCGACTAAGCCAGGAACTTCTTAGTATCAACAACTAGATGCAGAGTACGTCCTCCCAGTTGTCTACACTCACTACCACGGTAGAGGCTCAGTCGGCACCTCCACCCCTGCAGGTTCCCTAGTCCATAGAAGATGCTCTCAAGGAGATTTTAGCTAACAAAAAAAATCCTCGGCACTCAGAAGGTGCTCAGATATGCAGTTGCTTCACATAGCCAGTCTCTCAAGGAGCATGCTAGGGAGTACAAGAAATTGAGGAAGACGCGGGCTTCCAAGGAGTCCGTGAAGGCGCTGAGGGTTGATGTTGACCGGTTGAAGGCAGACCAGCTGCCTTTGGACTTATTGCTCGACGATCCTATGCCAACAGCTCATCCTTAGCCAGGGCAGTCACAGATGCCTCCAAAGAGAAAGAAGATGATTCCCAGAGCGGACGATGCAGTCATCTAGTTGGCAGACCCATCGGAGGCCTTCTCCAGTCAGCCATAGGATGCATCTCAGGAGCTTGTCCAGGCCTAGGTCCCAGTATCACAACAGCCGGCCACAGGAAACCAGTTTGAGGTTCCCGAGCACAGTGAGGACCCAGGGGCCACTTAGAAGCCCATACAGGCAGACGGGCCATAGGGAGTTTCTATATCCTTTTTCCCTTACTCTTTTTGGTGCTTAATTTAGTTTAGTTGGAATTGGGAACAATACCAGTTTTCATTTGAGGGGGTAGGCCCTACTTTTGATGGATTCATTCGGATGATTGTATATATATGATACTTTTTATGCTTTCTTTATATTTCATCTTTGGTTTGTACATAATTTTAACATTTTGTTACATTTCTCGCACTTTTATTTTACATTGGGTTTATATATAAAGTTATGTTACATTATACATATTCATCACATCTATTGTATATGCCACGGTTCTTTCCAAAGGTGGAGTTTTGAGTGAACCGGGTGGATCTTCCTAATTATGGTTGGCGTGACAACCTTCTTAAGGGTTTGAGTCCGTTTTTTTTTTGTTTTTAGTAGCTAGTAGTTAAGGGTGCCTCAATCAAAGATTCACTTGGACCTAGCACATTTGCCTTTGATCTTATGGTCAAAAACAAATTGTTGTGTTTAGGATGGTGAAAGTAGTGACCTTGAGACTCTTGTGTTGACCGATAATCATCAAGTGGTGTCTTTAGCAATCCCATAGCTTGTGTGGTGAGTAATCTCATAGCAAGTCCAAGTCCCGAGCCATTGGTCTAGAACTTGCCCTGAATGTTTGTTGAGGTGAAATCCTAAGTGAATTTTGACTTGACACATGATTATAGGCTCTCCTTGGTCCAAATAATAGCTTGAACACTTCCATAACCTACCAATGATAAGATCACTAGTCAACTCTTTTGAGCCTTAGAACTTCTCCCTTCAAGACCCATAGTACAAGCCTATACCTATTCTAAAAGATACCCTCTCTTGGCACCCGATCTTTCCTTATCACGTGGCAAAAGTATAAGTTTTGGGGGAGAGACGACGATTGCAGCAAATTGGTAAAAACGCACAAAAATAAAGAAAAGGAAAGGCAATGAAAAAGAAAGAAAAGCAAAAAGACAAAAAGAATGTTCAATATGAAAAAGAATAAAAAGGGATTCAAGAAAAGCAATGAATGAAAGGTGTAGAAAGTTGCAAAAGGAGAAAAGATTTGAAATGTATAAGAAAGAGTGACAGTGTATCTCTCTAACCCCTTAGAAAGAAGTGAAATGGCTCAAAGAGTCAAGTGAATGTGTGCCAAATGAAGCAAAAGAAGTGCTTAAGGGAAGATGGAACCTACTTAGACCAAACATTTCCTACCCTGGACCAAAAGCCTTCACCATGACTACACAAAAGCCCTATTTCATCTTGAGTTGAACGAAGCTTACATTAGTGGTGACTTACATAAGGGGCAAGCATATGGTACTTAGAGCCGGGCTTGTGACTTTTTCTTGAGAGAGATGAGTAAACTTCCATTAACCTCGCTCTGAGTGCCACTATTCTAAAGGTGAGGTTTGCTTAGGGAGAGTTGAGGATGTGTGAGTTTGGGTTCCACAAGGACCGAAGTAATAGAAAAAGAGTTCTTTGATGTGTTGAGTCAACACTTGGTGCTCTTGTGTCGCACTTAATCCATGGTGTTTCAAAGAGTAAATGTTGTTAATGATTCATTTGTATTGAGGAAAATTGTTAGTCCCAATTGATGATAGATGAGGTCACTTTAGGACAGCTGAAATTTTCTTGGATGTTCTCTTAAGGGATGGGTCCTATTTTGTTTGCTTGAGGACAAGCAAAAGCTTAAGTTTGGGGGAGTTGATAACTAGGGATTTTGATACTTTTTATACTCCTTCTTGCTTATGTTTTGATTAGGAATTCGTACAAAATAGTCCCAAAAGGCTCACAAGTAGTGCTTGATTGCAGGTTTGAGTAACAAAGTGACAAGATGTCAAAGATCAGCTCAAAAGGAGTGAAACTTGCACAAGTACCAAGACAAGACAAAACTTAGGCAAAACAAGGCCAGTGCGGCCGCACTACATTCTGTGCGGTCCACACTGTGAGGTTTAGAGAGCATGACATTAAGGCACAAAGGCAATGCGATGGCACTAGGATTTGTGCATTCCGCACTGAAATCAACACGTCCGCACTCGATTTCGTGTAGTCCGCAGTGAGGAGACTCAGAGAGCTGCAAAAAAATAAAAAGTGTCAAGCCAATGCGGTCCGCACTCCATTTTATGCGGACCACACAAGAAGACTCTGCGGCCGTAGTCTATTCTCTACGGTCTGCAGTGCCTGGATTCAGAGAGTTAGATCTTCAAGTTCAGAGCCCTAGTGCGGCCACACACCATTTTGTGCGGGTCGCACTAACCCCGCAGGGGTATTTTTGTCCAGATTTTTTAGCTTAGTATAAATAGTTTTTTTCTCATTTTTAAGGCATCAAATAGTTTTTAACGCAGCTGTGCTCGTGGGTTCAACTTTCTTAGCCATTTTGGGCAATTTTATCTACTTTTCATCATTGAATCTTGTTATTTACCTTAGTGATTAATTAATATGAGTTGTTCTTCATCTATTTCTTGTTTTTCTTCTAGACTCATAAGCTAGGGTTGTGGCTCAACCCTAGTGTGGGTAATTGATAAGTCTTGTATTTTAGGGCTAGATTGACTATGGGTGTTTGATATTTGGGCCAATTTCATGGTTAGCTGATGAATTAGTGGTTGCAAACACTAGTTTGTGTTTAGTTGACTAGGGCTCTTCTTGAGAAAGAGAGCCTAAGTCTCCGAAATTGGTCAAACAAGGAAGTGGGGTGTACTCAAGAGATTGATAGCCCCAATTAAAGGGTTAAACATCGAGAGAGTAATACTGACTTGAACCCTAGTTGCTTGTGTAAATTTGCATACCCAATTGGTCTTGAGAAAGTCAATTCGGGCAAAATCACTCGAACCACTGAGAGGTGTAGAGTGGGTAATATTGTGCAACGGTTATATCATACTCCCCAATTATATCAATCGTGTCTTAGATTCAATTACCCATCAATTAACCACCTAGGTGAAAGTCATTACCCTAGTGCCTTTTAAACCATTTGAACAACCCTTTTTAGTTTAACTCTTAGCTTAATCTAGTTGCATTTACCATTTGTATTTTGACAATAGTAGAAGTAAAAAAGAAAACCCCAAAATGAGTAGAAGTGTAATTTGGAACACATACGCATCTCTATACTAGATAGATACTCGATTCAAAAGTCTAGCTCTCTATGAAAATTGATCCCGACCCTAAATCGGGTAAAAGCTGCTCTGACCCTCTCTCGCTACTCAATAATAGTGTGGAGTAGGCCACGATCAGTGCACAGGACACAAACGTGAGAGTAGGCCTGGAAAAGCCTACATGAATGCGAGTAGGCGCACGCAAACGCGAAGAGGTAGGGAGCTGGGGACGCCAGGCGTTAAGCCTTCGTGAACGCGGCTTGAGGCCCGCGAACATGAATTGTAGGGAGATCACCAGGTTCGCGAATGCGGCCCTTTGGTCGCGAACGTGTAGTGGAATTCTGGGAGTTAACATTTTTTTAGCCTTCGCGATTGCGAAGGTATTCCCGCGATCGCGAAGAAGGGTCGTCTGGGCAGTATATAAGTTTGCAAAAATGGGTTTGGCTCAGTTCCTCTCATTTCCTCAATAGGAGCCGACCTAGGAGCAATTTTGGAGATCTATCTTTATGATCTATGTCAAGTAAGTGATTTCCACCTATTGCAAGTGAAATACTTGCATTATATATGGATTTTAACATGGACATTCATGGAAATTTTTTAGAAATTTGGGGTTTTGGCGGAAAACCTAAAAATTTATATTTTTGGATTTTGATCACGAATTTGAGCATGAAATTGGGAATAAATTATATATTTGAGTTTGTGGGGTTATGGGTAATGTTTATCTTCAAAAAATTTCGGAATTCGGACATGTGGGCCCGATGGTGATTTTTATCGACTTTTCGAGCGGAGTTGGAAATTGTTGTAAATAGGATTATAATGATTATTAGAGTATATATGTATGGTTTTGCATATTTATTGACTAATTTTGGAGCATTGGGATTCGTTGGAGTTGTTGGAAAGGTTTTTGGAACTGGTTATGGAACTTCGGAGCGAGGTAAGTCTCCTCTCTAACCTTGTAAGAGGGAATTAACCCCATAGGTGTATTGATTTAATATGTGCTTCTATTTGTGGGGGTTACGTACGCACGAGGTGACGAGAGTCCGTATGAAGCTACTAATTGTACTTATGTTCGGGTAGTCTAGGACCCAAATCATGTTATATTTGCGATGTTTGCACCCTACTTGTCAATTTAATTGTTTAAAACATATTGGAACATGATATAGGAATTTGTTAAAGGTTAAACTTCACCTAATTGAGTTTTGGACGGGTCACTTGACCGTTAATGAGAATTGATATTTCTTTGAACATTAACCCTTAATAAATCTTGAATTTGTTGTTTATATGTATTTTCTCTTTCTTGTGGAGGGGGTTGAACGCCTCAGTAGCAGATAGATGCATCTATGGCTCTGGTCGTTCGACTCTTGGCAGTGCACAGTTTAAATATTTATGTTGGATCAGGCCGTACGACCTCAGTATGACTTGTGCATGATTGAATTGGTTGCTCTAGAATTTATAATAATTGATATTGCTTCAAAGGCCTGAGATACAAATGGTAAATGACGAAAATAAATTTGAAAATTTCTCGTTAACAAAAGAATTGTACACTTACTTCGTGTTATTGAGTTTACAGTCGTTCTATACAATCCATTCTTAATTATATTATCAGTATATTATTGTTGGACCATAGTAAGTGTCAGAGTCGACCCCTCGTCACTACTTCTTCTAGGTTAGACTGGATACTTACTAGGTACGCATTGATTTAAGTACTCATACTACACTTGCTGCACATTTTTATGCAGGTACATATCTGCTAGTGGCATTGTGGGCGCAGAGGCGTGGTTAATACAGGGACTTTAGGTGAGCTGCACTCCCTATTGAGATTCCCAACCAACAGAGTCTCCTTCAGAGTTATTTATGTTTTTCCTATCTAATTTGTGTTCTGGACAGATGCTTTATTTTATTTTACTACTTAGTTGATGCTTATACACTTGTGACACCAGATTTTGGGGATACTTATGAGTGGTTCAGTATTGTAGTTGTAAAAATATTATTATTTAACTAAAGGAAATTATCACTTCAAAAATACTAAAACGAGTAATTAAGTTAATCAATTATTGTTGGCTTGCCTGACAGCAATGTTAGGCGCCATCACAACCTTTAATGGATTTTGGGTCGTGACCCGGACCCGGTCGTGATGGCGCCTACCGTGAAGAGAAGGACAGCCGACACATTCCCAAATCATTTTAAGTAGTCAAAATAATACAAATTTAAGTCTTTAACATAATAATAATAATCCCAAAATAAGGTGAATAATACAGTTTGCGGAATAGACATAGCCTAGCATCGAGGTGTCACCAGTCATGAGCATCTATCATAAAAACTACAAGTCTGAAAGAGTCTACACAACTATTACATAACTAAAACAGGAGAAAATAAGATAGAGGGAGAAGCACTGGGGTGCGAACGCTGAGCAACTACCTAGTGAACCTCGGAAGTCTACTGGAAGCTCTCAACCCTCGCAAACAGGACCTGAAGTGCCTGAATCTGCACAGGGGTGCAGGGAGTAAAGTGAGTACTCCAACTCAGTGAGTAATAATAATAAATGCAGACTGGGCAATAAGAAATCACGTAAACGCACATCAACAAGCTATAAAGAAGCAGTCAAAACCAGTAAAAGCAATAAAACAGTGAAAATATGTAAAGTCACTTTAGTTCAGTTTAAGATTCTTTAGAATGCCTTTTTAACAGTTAAGCAAGTAAATGACATGCAACTAGAAAAAGATAAATACGTAAAGAATCGCCCTTCGGGCATAATACCAATCCCCTCGGGCAACACATGGAACAACACCAGCCCCTCGGGCTATATCTCAAATCACACTGGGTACCCGCACTCACTGGCGGTGTGCAGACTCCCAGAGGGCCCCTTACGGCCCAAGCACAATATCAAGCCATCTCGTGGCATCATCAATAGGATCTCGATCTCATATCAACAAGACACCTCGTGGCGTACAATCTCATGCCCTCGGCCTCATATTCATAATCAGTGTATCCCCACAACACAGGTTTTCAGCCTTAATCTGTCAGAACCACATAAGTCACTCGGGCAACAGTAAAACATGATGCTCAGCCCAAATTATCATTTAAAATATCATTTAATGTATTAAAACAGAGTAGACATGGCTGGCTTATGAAAACAATAGAATATATCATGACTGAGTACGAGACCCAAATATGACATTCAGCCCAAAATATGATGATAGCAAATAGTTTTCAATCAAATACGCGGTAAAACAATCATTCGGGATGGACTAAGTTACAAACCCCAACGGGGAACGACCCCACGCTCGCCATCTAACGTGTGTGTCACCTCAATATAGCACAACGATGTGTAATCCGGGATTTCATACCCTCAAGACAACATTTAAAATAATTACTCACCTCAATCCGGTCCAAACTCTAGCCCGCGACGCCTTTGCCCCTCAAATCGACCTCAACTCGCGTCGAATCTATCCAAAATCAGAATCACAACGTCAAAATATGCTAAGGTAATGAAGCCCATGCGAAAATAATCAAGTTATAGCATAAATCCTGAAATTAACCAAAACCCGACCCCCGAGCCCACGTCTCAGAATTCGATAAAATTTACATCGATAGATTCCTTATCTCCCCACGAGTTCATGCCTATCAAAAGTTCCAAAATCTGACCACAAATGGCCCCTCAAATCCTCAATTCTAGATCTCCAATACCAAGCCCTAGTTTCCCCAATTTTAACACTTAAATTTCCATAATCATAGTTCTAATCGGTGAAATAATACCATATGATTGATTATTAGACTCAAAAACCTTACCTTCGGACGATATCCCTTGATTCCCTCTTCAAAATCTCCCAAAAAGCTCCAAAACCGACTTGAAATGGTGAAGAACAACTCAAAATTGCAAAGGAATGATTTTATACCTTCTGGCTCAGGGATTTTCGCATCTGCGGCCAAAATCCCGCTCCTACCGTACCACTTAGCGGTCCATAAACCGCTTCTGCGGTTTTCACTTAATCCCATCAGCTTTCGCATCTATGATACATAAGCCGCACCTGCGCCATCGTAGGTGCGGTTCCTTAACCGCTTTTGCTGTTCCTGCCCCTATGACTTCTTCTACTTCTGCAACTCCAAGCTCGCTTCTGCGAGACCACACCTGCGGTCCACTAGCCGCAGGTGCGATTATGACTGCAATGGGGAATTTTAGCTGTCACAACCAAACTCCAATCTTCTGCCAACCATCCGAAATCACCCCGAGGTCCCCAGGACCTCAACCAAAAACACAAACAAATCATATACCACCATCCAAACTTATACCAATCTTCAAACACCTCAAACAACATCGAATCAACCAAATCACATCTGATTCAAGCCTAAGTTTCCAAAATCTTCCGAATTCCACTTTTGATCAAAACTTCTACAAAACCACATCCTAATGACCTAAAATTTGCACACACATCCCAAATGACACAACATACCTACTGCAACTCCCAGAATTCCATTCCGACCCCTATATAAAAAACTCACCTATCAACTGGAAAACGCCAAAATTCCAATTTCGCCAATTCAAGCCTAAATCTACTACGGACCTCCAAAACACATTCCGATCACGCCCCTAACTCTCAAATCACCTCACAAAGCTATCCGAACCATCGGGACTCACATCTTAGCCCTTTAATATATAAGTCAACATCCGATTGAATTTTCCAATTTAAGCTTTCTCAAAAGAGACTAAGTGTCTCAAACCTTACTAAAACATTTTCGAACCCGAGCCAATCAACCCGATCACACATAGAACCGATAAAGCAATAAAAAGTAGAAATGGGAAAACAAAGTGGTAACTCATAAAACGACCGGCCGGGTCGTTACATCCTCCCCCTGTTAAACAAACGTTCGTCCCCGAACGAGTCAAGAAACATACCCGAAGCCACAAATAGGTGAGGATATCTTCTCTGCATCTCTCGCTCGGTCTCCTAGGTAGCCTCCTTCACGGGCCGACCTCTCCACTATACTTTCACTGAAGTTATATCCTTTGTTCTCAACTTTCAAACTTGACGCTCCAAAATAGCTGCTGGCTCTACATCATGAGTCAAATCACCATCCAACTGAATCGTGCTGAAATCTAGAACATGAGATGGATCCCCAATATACTTCTAGAGCATAGAAACATGAAACATCGGATGCACACTCGACAAGCTGGGTGGCAAAGCAAGCTCATAAGCCACCTCCCCAATCCTCTGAAGCACCTCAAAAGGCCCAATGAACAGAGGACTCAATTTACCCTTCTTCCCAAATCTTATAACACCCTTCATGGGCGAAACCTTCAATAGAACCTTCTCACCAACCATATAGGACACCTCCCGAACCTTCCTATCAGCATAACGTTTTTTTCTCGACTACAATGTCTGAAGCCTCTCCTGAATTACCTTCACCTTTTCTAAAGCATCCTGCACCAAGTCTGTCCCCAATAGCCTAGCCTCACCCGGCTCAAATCAACTAACTGGAGATTGCACCGCCTCCCATACAAAGCCTCATATGGAGCCATCTAAATACTCGACTGGTAGTTGTTGTTATAAGCAAACTCTGCAAGTAGTAGAAACTGATCCCATGACCCTCCAAAATCAATGACACAAGCACGGAACATGTCCTCCAATATCTGAATAGTGCGCTTGGACTGTCCGTCCGTTTGAGGGTGAAAAGTTGTGCTCAACTCAACCTGGGTACTCAACTCTCGCTGCACAGACCTCCAAAATTACAAAGTAAACCGAGTGCCCCTATCTGAAATGATGAAAACTGGACCACCATGCAAACGAACAATCTCCCGGATAGATCTCTGCCAACCGCTCTAAAGAATAGGTAGTACACACAGGAATGAAGTGTGCGGACTTGGTCAGGAGATCCAAAATCAACCAAATAGTATCGAACTTCTTCAAAGTCCATGGGAGCCCAACTACAAAGTCCATAGTGATCCGCTCCCACTTCCACTCTGGAATATCCATCTGCTAAAGCAAGCCACCCAGTCTCTCATGCTCATATTTCACCTGCTAACAATTGAGACACCGAGCTACAAATCCCACAAAGTCCTTCTTCATTCTCCTCCACCAATAATGTTGTCTTAGATCCTGATACATCTTTGCGGCACCCAGATGAATGGAATATCGCGAGCTATGGGCCTCCTCTAGAATCAACTCCCGAAGCCCATCCACATTGGGCACACATCTCCAGCCCTACATCCTCAACACCCCATCATCACCAATAGTCATATCTCTAGCATCGTTGTGCTAAACTCTGTCCTTAAGGACAAGCAAATGAGGATTATCATACTGGTGCTCTCTGATGCGATTATATAAGGAAGACCGGTAAATCACACAAGCCAATACCCAACTGGGCTCCGCAATATCTAACCTCACGAACCGGTTGGCCAAGGCTTGAACATCAACTGCAAGAGATCTCTCCCCAACTAGAATATATGCCAAGCTCCCTATACTCACCGCCTTTCAGCTCAAAGCACCGGCCACCACATTGGCCTTTCCCGAATGGTTTAAGATAGTATTATCATAATCCTTTAACAACTCCAACCACCTCTGCTGCCTCAAATTAAGATCTTTCTGCTTGAACAAGTGCTAGAGGCTATGATGACTAGTAAACACCTTACTAATTCCTCCAAATCTTCGATGCGTGAACAATGGCAGCCAACTCCAAATCATGAACGGGGGAGTTCTTCTCATGTGGATTCAACTAACGAGAAGCATAAACAATAACTCTATCCTCTTGCATCAATACACACCCAATACTAACTCTGAAAGCATCACAATATAAGGTATATGAACCTGAAACTGATGGAAAAACTAACACTAGAGTTGTGGTCAAGGTTGTCTTGAGCTTCTGAAAGTTCTCCTCACACTAATCCGACCATACAAATAAAGCACCCTTCTGAGTCAACTTGGTCAAGGGAGATGCGATAGATGATAATCCCTGAACAACCAAGCGGTAATAACCCGCCAAACCAAAAAAGATGCAAATCTCTATGGCTGAGGATGGTCTGGGACAACTCTGAACCGCCTCTATCTTCTTTGGATCAACCTGAATACCCTCACTGGACACCACGCTCCCCAAGAAAGCCACTGAACTCAGACAAAACTCACACTTTGAGAACTTTGCATAAAGCTTCTCCTCCCTCAATCTATACAACACAACTCTCAAATGCTCCGCGTGCTCCTCCTAACTACGCGAGTACACCATAATATCATCAATGAAAACTATGACGATCGAGTCGAGATAAGTCTAGAATACATTATTCATCAAATGCATGAACGTTGCTGGGGCATTGGTCATCCCAAAAGAAATCACCAAAAACTCATAATGACCATATCGGGTCCTGAAAGATGTCTTAAGAATATCTGAATCCCTGATCTTCAACTGGTGATAACCTGAACGGAGATCAATCTTGGAGAACATTCTCGCTCCCTGAAGCTGGTCAAACAAATTATCAATGAGAGGCAAAAGATACTTGTTCTTAACTATTACTTTGTTCTACTGCCTATAATCAATGCACATTCTCATAGTGCCATCCTTCTTCTTCACAAATAGAATTGGTGCACCCCAAGGTGACACACTAGGCCAAATGAACCCCTTATCAAGGAGTTCCTAAAGTTTCTCCTTTAACTCCTTCAACTCCTCTGGTGCCATACGACACGACGAAATAGAAATGGGCTGAGTGCCTAGAACCAAGACAATACCAAAATCAATATCCCTGTCCGGTGGCATGCCCGACAAGTCTGCAGGAAACACATCGGGAAAATCCCTCACAACTGGAACAGAATCAATATTGGGAGTCTCTGCACCGACATCCCTCACAAAGGCTAGATACGAAAGACAACCATTCCTAACCATATGTTGGGCCTTCAAGAATGAGAATACCCTACTGGGAACATAATCAGTCAAACCTCGCCACTCAATCTGTGGCATACTCGGTATAGCCAATGTCATTGTCTTAGTGTGACAGTCCAGAATAGCACGACACGGAGAGAGCCAATCCATGCCCAAAATAACATCGAAGTCTACCATACATAATAACAATAGATCCACTCGGGGATCCAGACCCCCAATAGTCACCACACACTACTGGTACACACGGTCTACAACAACAGTATCGCCCACTAGAGTAGATACATGAACAGGTGAAACAAGGGACTTACGGGGCGTATCGAAATAACGAGAAAAGTATGATGACACATAAGAAAAGGTGGATCCAGAATATAATAATACAGAAGCATCTCTATGGCAGACTTAGATAATACCTGTAATAACAGCATCAGAAGCAATAACATCAGGTCCAGCTGGAAGTGTATAGAAACAGGCCTGACCGCCACCTGATCGACCTCCCCCTCTAGGGAGACCCCTAGCTGACTGACCTTCACCCCTAGCTGGGTGGGTGGGTGGTGGTGAAGTAACTGGCGCTGAAGCCGATGGCTGATTCCTCTGTTGAGATGAACCCGTAAGACGACGAGGACACTACCTCCACATATGACCTATCTCTCCACACTCATAGCAACTACCGGGTGCCAGAAACAGGGATTGAAGGGAACCCCTAACACCGGAATGACTAGCAAATGCACCTTGCATAGAAGAGCCCTGAACTGATGGAGCACGTGATGAACTCTAAGCTAGAAGGGAACTAAGTGATGACTGGCCTTAATGAGAACTGTGAGAACCATGACCCGATGATGCCCCACGATAACCTGGGCGAGCTAGCTGAGCATGCCTGAATGGACAACCTCTACCATGCTGAAACTGACCTCTTGAAGGAGCACCACCATAACTACCAGATCCTCGAGGCCTATTGGCCCCCTCTCCTCTCGCTCCTGGCGACGAACTAACTCAATCTCACGAGCAATGTCTACAACCTCCTCAAAAGTAGCACCAGTCACCCTCTCTTTGGTCATGAGGATATGAAGCTTATAAGTGATGCCATCAACAAACCTCCTAATCCTCTCTCTATCTATCGGAACCAACCAACTCACATGGCGAGCTAACTCAGAGAACCTCATCTCATATTGCGTCACAGTCATATCTCCCTGATGCAGCCACTCAAACTGCCTGCGCAGCTCCTCTCTGCAAGATTGCGGCACATACTTCTCCAAAAAGAGAACAGAGAACTGCTGACAGGTAAGGGGTGATGCACCAACAGGCCTACGCCTCTCAAAAGCTTCCCTCCAAGTGAAGGCATCTCTAGAAAACTAAAAAGTAGTGAAAGTGACCCCGCTAGTCTCTAGAATACCCACTGTACGAAGAATCCTCTAACAATTATCCAAGAAACCCTGGGCTTCCTCACCCTCTTCACCACTGAAAGTTTGAGGCTGAACTCTACCAAACCTCTCCAACCTGTGATGTTCGTCCTCTAGCATGGCAGGAGCTATATAGTCTTGAGCAGTTGCAACCGGCTGGGCTGGATGTGCCCTCGGTGTCTGAAGTCCCTGCACGACCTGCTCAAGTGTGCGAGCGGCGGGAGTCTGAGTGTCTCCCCCGGCCTGAGAAGTAGCTGCGGTTGTAGTAACTGAGACCACCTCAGCTAGGCCAGTGTATACTGATAGAATCTGAGCCAAGGCCTCCTGAAGACCTGGAATCACAACGGGCACAACTGGTGCTACTAGAGCGTCCCCAACTGGAACCTGATCCTGAATTGGGGCGGCTGGTGGATTTGTAGGTGTTGCACTAGCTGCTGGGTGGGCCACACCCCTTCCCCTACTGCGTCCTCGGCCTCTAGTAGCCATAGCTAGTGGTACTGGTATTCGTCCATCCTTATCAGTAGTGCATGTCCTCGCCATGTGTGAGAGAATAGAATAAAAAAAGTTTAGTACTTGGATCAATAGATTCGCACGACAAGAATTTCAAGAATATGAAGTTTTTTCCTAAAGGTTCTGCAGCTTATCGAGGATAAATACAGACGTCTTCGTACCGATCTATGAGACTCTACTAAACCTGCTCATGACTCGTGAGACCTATGTAACCTAGGCTCTGATACCAACTTGTCACGACCCTAAACCCGGACCCGGTCGTGATGGCGCCTCTCGTGAAGACACGGCCAGCCGACACACTCCCAAATCATTTTAAGTAGTTAAAATAATACAAATTTAAGTCTTTAACATAATAATAATCCCAAAATAAGGTGAATACTACAGTTTGCGGAATAGACATAGCTCGGCATCGGGGTGTAACCAGTCATGAGCATCTATCATAAAAACTACAAGTCTTAAAGAGTCTACACAACTATTACATAACTAAAACAAGAGAAAATAAGATAGAGGGAGAAGCACTGGGCTTCGAATGCCGAGCAACTACCTAGTGAACCTCTGAAGTCTGATGGAAGCTCTCAGCCCTGGCAAACAGGACCTGAAGAGCCTGAATCTGCACACGGGGTGCATGGAGTAAAGTGAGTACTCCAACTCAGTGAGTAATAATAATAAATGCATACTGAGTAATAAGAAATCACGTAAAGGTACATCAACAGGCTATAAAGAAGCAGTGAAAGCCAGTAAAAGCAATGAAACAATGAAAATATGTAAAGTTACTTTAGTTCAATTTAAGCTTCTTTAGAATGCCTTTTTAACAGTTAAGCAAGTAAATGACATGCAACTAGAAAAAGATAAACAGGTGAAGAACTACCCCTCGGGCATAATACCAACATAATCAGCCCCTCGGGCAACACATGGAACAACACCAGCCCCTCGGGCTATATCTCAAATCACAATGGGTACTCGCGCTCACTAGGGGTGTGCAGACTCCTGGAAGGGGCCGTTATGGCCCAAGCGCAATATTAAGCCATATCGTGGCATCATCAATAGGCTCTCGGCCTCATATCAACAAGCCACGTCGGGGCGTACAATCTCAGGCCCTCGGCCACACAATCATACTCAGTGTATCCACATAATACAGGCCCTCGGCCTTACTCAGTTAGAACCGCATAAGCCACTCGGGCAACAGTAAAACATGATACTTCACCCAAATTATCATTTAAAATATCATTTAATGTATTAAAATAGAGTAGACATGGCTGAGTTATGAAAACAATAGAATATAGCATGACTGAGTACGAGTATAAAGTCAAAACAGTGAGAAAATATCAGTAAAAATCCCATAAAGGTCCAAATAGTTGGCACGTGGCCCAAATATGGCATTCAAGACAAAACATGATGATAGCAAATAGTTTTCGATCAAATACGCGGTAAAACAGTCATTTGGGATGGACTAAGTCATAATCCCCAACGGTGCACGACCCCACGCTTGTCATCTAACATGTGCGTCACCTCAATATAGCACAATGATGTGTAATCTGGGGTTTCATACCCTCAGGACAACATTTAAAATTATTACTCACCTCAGTCTGGTCCAAACTCTAGCCCTTGATGCCTTTGCCCCTCGAATCGGCCTCAACTCGCGTCGAATCTATCCAAAATCAAAATCGCGACGTCAAAATATGCTAAGGGAACGAAGCCCATGCAAAAATAATCAAGTTATAGCATAAATCCCGAAATTAACCAAAACCCGACCCCTGATCCCACTTCTCAGAATTTGATAAAATTTATATCAATAGATTCCTTCTCTCCCCACGAGTCCATACCTATTAAAAGTTCCAAAATCCGACCACAAATGGCCCCTCACATCCTCAAGTCTAGGTCTCCAATACCAAGCCCTAGTTTCCCCAATTTTAACCCTTAAATTTCCATAATCATAGCTCTAATCCGTGAAATAATACCATAGGATCGATTATAGACTCAAAAATCATACCTCCAAATGATATCCCTTGATTCCCTCTTCAAAATCTCCCAAAAAGCTCCAAAACCGACTTGAAATGTTGAAGAACAACTCAAAAATCGTGAAGGAATGCTTTTATACCTTCTGGCCCAGGGATTTCGCATCTGCGGCTAAAATCCTTCTCCTGCGGTATCGCTTTTGCGGTCCATGAACCGCTTCTGCGGTTTTCATTTAAGCCCCTTAGCTTTCGCATCTGCGATATACAAGCCGCACCTGCACCATCGCAGGTGCGGTTCCTTAACTGCTTTTGTGGTTCCTGCCCCTCTTGCCTTATTTCACTTCTGTTACTCCAAGCTCGCTTCTCCGAGACCGCACCTGCGGTCCCCTAGCCACAGGTGCGGTTATGACAGCAATGGGAAAACTTCAGCTGTCACAACCCATCCCCAATCTTCCGCCAACCATCAGAAATCACCCCGAGGCCCCTAGGACCTCAACCAAAAGCACAAACACATCATATACCACCATCCAAACTTATACCAATCTTCAAAACATGTCAAACAACATCGAATCAACCAAAACACATCGGATTCAAGCCTAAGTTTTCAAAATCTTCCGAATTCCGTTTTTGATCAAAAAGTCTATTAAACCACGTCCGAAAGACCTGAAATTTTGCGCACACATCCCAAATGACACAACGGACCTACTGTAACTCCCGTAATTCAATTCTGACCCATATATAAAAATCTCACGTATCAACCGAAAAACACCAAAATTCCAATTTCGCCAATTCAAGCTTAAATCTACTCCGAACCTCCAAAATACATTCTGACCACGCCCCTAAGTATCAAATCACCTTGCGAAGCTATTCGAACCATCGGAACTCACATCTGATCCCTCTAATACATAAGTCAACATCCATTTGACTTTTCTAACTTAAGCTTCCTCAAAAGAGACTAAGTGTCTCAAACCTTACCAAAACATTTCCGAACCCGAGCCAACCAACCCGATGACACATAGAACCGATAAACAAAGAAATAAAAAGCTGAAATGGAGGAAACGGAGTGGTAACTCATGAAACGACCAGCCAGGTTGTTACACTGGTGTACTGGGTAATAATTATCTTTGAAAATTTTGGAATTCGGGCACTTGGGCTCGGGGGTTGACTTTTTTGGCTTTTTGAGTGGAGTTGAGAATTATTAAATTATGAGTATTGGAGTATATTTTTATTGGTTTGCACGTTTTTTGATAAGTTTTGGATCGTTTGGCATCAAATTGATGTGTTAGAGAGGCGTTGGAGCCGATTAAGGGATTTCGTATCGATGTATATCTCTTCTCTAATCTTGTGAGAGAGAATTTACCATGTAGGTGTTATATTTTTTATGTGCTACATGTTGTGGGAGAAATGCATGTTTGAGGTGATGAGTGTCTGTGTGTATGCTAGAATTCCTGATTATGTCCGGGTAGACTTAGACTCACACCATGCTATAATTGTACTATTTGAGTTACTCTTACCTGTTTAAATGCTTTAATTTGCATTATAACCCGAGACTAGACTTGTGTAGAGTAATGGACTTGTTATTTTAGATACTTGATAAGCTACTTGATTAGCCGTAGAAATTGTACTTCTCTTACGAATTTCTTCCGCTTTGTGTGAATTCATTGGAAGTTTTCATGAAATTCATAACTCAGACATATATTTCGTAAGTGGGGTCAAGGACCCGTTAAAGTTTCATATTCTAATGGGATTGGGCTAAATGCCCCAGTAGCACTCTGATGGGATCGAGTTGTTCGCCTCGGCAGGATTATTGTAATACACTCTTATGGGATCGGTCCATTCGCCTTAGTAGGATATTGTAACACACTCTTATGGGATCAGGCTATATGCCTTGGTAGTTCTACGAAATACTCTTATGGGATCGGGTCGCTCGCCTCGACAGAATAGTGCATAATGTATGATAAGAAGTCAGTGTACCCTTGCATTTTCCTAACTTGAGATGTGGCCTTTTACCTGGTGTTGACCATTATGTATTCCATTAGAGGTACTATCCGGTATACGAGGACTTTGTGTTTACTATTTAGTTGAGGATTGTATTATATATCTATATTTGTTTTTACTGTTTACTTACCATACTTCATGCATGTCTACTTTTTATTGTACTTGATTCGTTGAACCACTAATAAGTGTCGATGGCAACCTCTAGTTATTAATCCTTTGAGGTTAGGATCGATACTTACTGGTATCCATTGATCTACACTTTTGCACTTATTGTGGAGGTATATATTTCGGTGGTCATTTGAGCGCAAAGGCGCAGCTATTACGGGGACTTTACGGAGAGCTGCATCCCATATTACGCACAGCTATTACGGGGAATTTACGGAGAGCTGCATCCCATATTACGATCTCTAGCACATGGAGTATCCTTCATATTCATTTATGTTATCCTATCTATTTTATATTCCAAACAGAGGTTGTATTTATATTGTATTTTCTAGTAAATGCTCATTTACTTGTGACACTGGATTTTGGGAATTTAGATTTAATGAAAACGAACGAATTTTCACTCTTTATTTCCTTAATTGTTTTGAAAAGAATTTTGGATTTACTAAGGACATGCGGATTTAATCATTGGCTTGCCTAATGGTAGCATTGGGTGCCATCATGGCTTACGGTATGTCTCTCGGGTCATGAGCAAGTCTAGTAGAGTCTTGTGGATCAGTACTGAGATGTATGTACTTATTTTCGAGAGGCTACAGGAATGTTAGGAAGTATTGACGGCCAATTTTGACGCTCCTTTTTAAAATTAGTTTATTTATACTTAATAATTTATCATGAATGTTTTGAAAGTATTTTCTATCAATAAATATCTATTTTACAAAATTGATTAAGTATTAGTTTTGAAATTAATAACCTAGTACTAACATTATGTAATTATAAATATACTTTTTACTTTTTATATCATTGAGCAATTTCTAAAGTACACCATCTTGGCTTTATAATTAATTTAATGAATTATTTCTCAAATTCTTGTTAATTAGATTATTATGTTTAAAATTAGTGTTATAATTTAGAAGACAAAGTATTTCATAAATAATGAATTATAATAATTAGTTGTATGTTTGGTAATTATGATTTTACTATATATTGAAAATAATTAAGTTTATTTAAATTAATTTTAAAAGGATTAGAAGACCAAAACACTACAATTTCAAATCTCCAATTAAATACAAGATGACCATCTTTTAAACTAATTTTGGCCCAATACCAAGCCCAATCCGAAAAAGCACCCAGCCCAAAGACCCTTTAATCCAAGTTGGCAATCCCGGCCACTTCATTTAAACCAATAAGAGCATGCCACATCACTCTCTAATCCCACTCACAAAAACAAACACAAACTATATGAGTCGTTGATCCAAACCATCGACGGTCCACAATCATCCCTATTTTCTCTTTTACTTTTGACATGTTATCAGATATTATCTTCGTTGTTGGATCACACAGATCTTACGTGTTACATCTCGCATTTTCGTACATTAAAATTTTGTTTTCAGTTAACCGACATAGATTCGGGGATGAGATCATCTTGACATTAACGTGCTTATGCAATTTGTAACAAACGATAAATAAGTGTTATGAAGGATAAAAGGGTACACTGATTAAATAAAACGAGTTTCGTTAAAAGTGGCCAATTTGGAATAAAATACGGGTCAAGCGAGAATACCCGGTAATTATAAACTAATACCAGACAAGGTACCATATGACCACGGTAGTATAATATATAAAGTATTTTTACAAAAAATAAATAAATAAAATTTTAAGTAATTTTGGGTAATTTTCAAATTATGTGGGTAATTGGTTAATTACCGTATAACGGAACATTACCCGATTAACTAATAAGCGGATAAAAAATTAATAAATTAACCCCCAACGTGACAAGAAGCCACAATAGCAAAAGGTGACTCTTAGTCACTATTGCCAAATGGCTACCTAAGAACATAGCATAATCATGACTAAGACTTAAAGTTTTAAATAAGACTTGTATTTTAAACATTTACCATTGTCAATCCCTGCCAGAAGAACGTAGCATATCAATCCCTGCCGTAAGAACATTTACCATTACAATAATACAACCATCTGCTTGGTATCATTTCTTGGTAAAAGGATCTAAAATCACAATCAGCTTGTGATTTGAAACCAAGGACGTAAGAACAAGACTCCATTCGTCCAAAAATTCAAAACCAAGCAAATATCGTTCTTCAAGTTAAAAAGCGCAGAAGCTTAAATCCGATTTTTAGGTTCTAAGTTCAACCCACGAAGGTTTCTAACGGGATAATTATATGGAGTTGTTTCTATTCTAGGTATGTTAAGGTCTCCCTTCTTTATTTTGGCACAGTTCATATTATACTGAAGAAACGAGCAAATACACAGTTTTTATAAATTACTCTATTCATAGAAATAGTAGGGGTATCCATATTCTTAATTCCCCATGAGAATTATTATTATCTTTTGTTCATGGGTCTCAGAATGATACGCAGTTGGAAAAGTTTATCCGGAAGGAATATCGAGATTATTATGTATTTTTCATGCATTTCACTTATTTGTACATGTGCATTGACCTATGACCAGATGGCGTTATAAACGCGTATATATGTAAATATATGTATATAGGATATGTGAAATGGTTACGATGTTATATACGCACTACCACCTGATCAGCTAGTCTATGATGATGATGATGTTTCCCACAGTGGCTGAAATATGATTCAAACAACGTCATATATGCGTATATATGTATGTATATGTTTATGGGATATGGGAAGAGGTTATGGCGTTATATACGCACCACCACCTGATCAACTAGTATTTGTTGATGATGTTGCCCACAGTGACCGAGATGATATGATGGGATGCCCTCAGTGGTTTGATGATATTATGCACACTCATACGTATGCATGACATGACATTTATACGCATGTGCATGATATTATAAACGTTTCAAAATTTATAGAGTTATTAAGATTTGAAGGTATTTATGTATTCCATGTTTCATCTATGTTTCTTACGTACTTATTTTCATGCCTTACATACTCAGTATATTTTTCGTACTGACACCCTATTTCACGGGGCCTGTGTTTTATGCCCGTAGGTGCATGTAGGCAAGCCAATGGTCCCCCTTCTTAGGATTCTTGATTTGCGAGTATTAGTGTGCTCCACTTGATCCGGAGATGCTTTTTGTTTTGGTACGATACGTTTATATATATTTGTATATGGGTATGATGTGGCTTCGTCCTGTCTTTGTACAGTTATGTTTCTATTAGAGGTTTGTAGATAGTATGTCTAGATGGGTTGTATGTGGCCTTGTCAGCTTTCAATTTTGGATATATAGTTGTCTATAGCAGCATTGCCGGCTTGCCCACTATATTCTGCATGCATACGTACATATGCCTTGATGACAGGTTTCCTTCACGTATGTTAATTTCATAATATAGCAGATGTTATTCAGGTTCATATCTTAGATGCATGCTTAGGGGTGTTTGACAGGTAGGACTCAGGAACCCGTCGCGGCCCATCCGTTTGGATCGTGACAAAAATGGTATCAGAGCAGTTCTGTCCTAGGGTTGTCTACAGACTGTGTCTAGTAGAGTCTGGTTTATGGGTGTGTTGTGCACCACACTTATAGACATGAGGCTACGGGACATATAGGATGTTATCCTCTCTTCTTATCTTAGATCGTGCGATATAAGCATTCATGTTCCTAACAATGTGTTATATTTTCAGTGATATCTCCAAAGACTATAGCCGCTAGCACAGGTCAGAAGGCTACGAATTGAAAGAAAGAGAGATAAGTTATACTATAGATTCAGACCCATCAGAGATCATGGGTTCTATTGATGAGGATCCATCAGAGGGTCCATATGAGTCATCCAATCGAGTTGTTTCGACCACTCCGGCAGTAGATAGGGTGAGAGAAGTTCTGACCTCACCAAGGTCGTTAGTTTAACAGCCCGTTGAGCATGGTATGAGGGGAGTAGTGCATGGATTAGCACAGCCGAGATTCCCTCAAGCTCAAAACTATGTCAAGGTATTTGCGGACACTAGCTCTTTTGAGATTTCGGATAGTAGTCCACAGTCTTGGGAGTCCGTCAATCAAAATTCGTCGGTATATGTTATGGGATATGAAAAGGAAGAAGATAGTAGTAGAGCCAAGAGGAGGAAGGTAACTGATAAGGACATGAAGATTCTGCTTTGAAGTGTGTCCAATCGAGGTTCTTATATAGGACGACGTAAGGACCCTCTACTATAGACTTCCTTCAAGTGGTAGTTTTTGGCTGATGAGTTCCACCTCTTCTTAGAATATTACCAAGTCAAGGTTCTAAATGTGTTAGGTCATTTTATAAGGACGTAGGGAGCCCCGTCCCGACTTGTATATATTTTGGTTATGCCTACTTAAAAGTTTTGCAGACATTATCTTGTATATAGTTTTGGGTATGACATGTATACGGCCTAGTCGACCCCTATGTATATAAACCTTTTTGTAAATTAGTTATGCAAGTTAATTTTTAATATTGTTACCTATATATATGGATCTAGCCCGAAATAACTCCTGATAGATTTGATAATAAACAAGGATAAGGCACGTGGTGTTCGGTTGGGTAGAACTTGATATTATAATGGGTATGGATTGGTTGGCCTTTTGTTATGCTAACATCAAGTGTAGATCAAAGATAGTCCGATTTCAATTTTCAGGGGAGCCTGTTTTGGAGTGGGAAGGTAATATGGCATCACTGAAATGCAGATTTAATTATTGTCTCAAGGCAAGAAAGATGATTAGAAAGGGCTGTATTTATCACTTAGTTCGGGTTCAGGATATGGAAGTAGAGTCACCAACCATTTAATCCATCCCAGTGGTTAATGAGTTTCCCGATGTTTTCCCCGATGAACTTCCAGGTCTTCAGCCAGAGTGAGAAATTGAGTTTTCCACCGACCTACTACCAGATACTCATCCAATATCTATTCCCTCTATAGAATGGCCCTCGTATAGCTGAAAGAGTTAAAGGAACAACTAAGGGACTTGTTTGAAAAAAGGTTTTATCAAACCTAATACGTCACCATGGGAAGCACATGTGTTGTTTGTGAGAAAAGAGGATGGTCCCTTATGAATGTGTATTAATTATAGGTAGTTGAATAAGGTGGCGATCAAGAATAAGTACCCGCTCCCGAGGATTGAGGATTTATTTGATCAGTTACAAGATGCCAAGTGTTTTTTCAAAGATAGACTTGAGGACCGGGTACCATCAGGTAAGAGTTAAGGAGGAAGATATTCCGTAGACATCATTCAGGACCAGATACGGGCACTTTGAGTTTCATGTTATATCGTTCGGTTTGACCAATACCTCAGCAGTATTCATGGATTCGATGAACCGTGTGTTCAGGACCTTTCTAAGATCTATTTGTTATCGTATTTATCGACGATATATATTGGTATGTTCTCGTTCAGAGTCTGAGCATGTAGATCATTTGTGTACTGTGCTCAGAGTTCTACAAAAAGAGAAGTTGTATGCAAGATTCTCTAAATATGAATTATGGTTGAACTCTGTAGTTTTCCTTGAACATATTATTTTGGGAGAAGGCATCCGAGTGGATACATAAAAGAGTGAGGCAGTGAAGACTTGGCATATACCCACAACACCGATGAAGGCTCATAGCTTCTCTGTTTCGCAAGTTATTACAGGACACTTATAACGGAATTTTCTTCTCTTTAAATCATGGTATGTGGTGTCTCGCTTAATGTTCCAAAATAACAAAAGGAAATCTATGATGCAAGTAAGTTGAAGAAATTTTGAGAATAAGTATAAATAGATATGTGTAGGTCGCAAACTAAAGTATGGTAGAGCGACAAGGTTTTAGGAAGACAGGATGAAGGATAAGAAAAGATGAGTGAAAAGGTAACGAGAATGGATAAGTCCTTGGAAATAAGTTCATAAGAGAGCTGATGGTTTCTCTAAGTTATGGAAGGCTCAGTATAGCCCAAATGAACTCAAATGATTCTAAGACTGGTAATGTTTAGAGTAGATGAAATGCTACCCTAATAGTGGGGTAAGCGCGTAGTTGTGATGGATAAAGGATGAAGTTTGGGCCTCCGAAGAGGGGAATTTCCTGAATTGTAAAATATTAGGATACCCATGTAAGTTAATTCAGAAGAGAACTAAGTTTCAATGGACCAATCCTTGCGAACGGAGTTTCTGGGCATTGAAAGACAGAGTAACTACAGCATCGGTTCTACCGCTCCCAGAAGGGACCGATGGTTATGTTATCTATTGTGACGCTCCATGCGTTGGATGTGTGTGCTGATGCAGCATGGCAAGGTTGTAACTTATGCTTCTAGACAACTAAGAAAGCACGAGAATAACTACTCGACCTACGATTTAGAGTTAGCCTTGGTGATTCATGCACTAAAGATGTGGAGGCACTACTTGTATGGAATTCATGTTGATATCTATATGGACCATAGGAACCTCCAATACATCTTTAAGCAAAATTAATTAAATCTTCATCAAAGGAGATGGTTGGAGCTACTTAAAGACTATGACGTTGATATTTTATACCATTCGGGGAAGGCGAACGTAGTATACAACGCCCTCATCCGTAGATTTATGGGTAGCCTATCGTATTTACAGCCAGAAAAGAGGGGAATAGTCTATGAGGCTCATCAGGTAGCTAGTCTTGGAGTTTGATTACTGGACTCAGGTGATATTAGAATTACTCTTTAGGATACGACAACATCCTCTTTAGTAACTGAAGTAAAGGAATGCCAGTACGGGGATCATGTGCTAGTTCATTATAGGGATACCACTTTTCAGAAGGAGAAGACGACGTTTGAAATTACAAAAAATGGGGTCCTCAGATATCGAGGACGATTATGTATTCCTAATGTTGCAGGGCTGTGTCGGTAGGTTATGGGAGAAAATCACTATTCTCGTTATTCAATCCATCCAGGAGCGACAAAGAAGTATTATGACATCAGGTAAGTATATTGGTGGGACGGAATAAAAAGGGATATAGCAGAATTTGTTGCTTAGTGTCCTAACTGTCAGTAGGTTAAGATTGAGCATCAAAAACACGGTGGATTATTGCAGGCTATGGAGATTCTGACTTGGAAATGGGAAGTAATCAATATGGACTTCATCGTAGGCTTACCTCGTACCCAGCGTAAGTTCGATTCAATCTGGGTGATTTTTGATAGGCTTACAAAGTCTGCCAATTTTCTGCATGTTAGGACTACATATTCCTCAGATGATTATGCAAGACTTTATATTAAGGAAATAGTACGCCTGCATGGTGTCCCTGTATCAATTATCTCGGATAGAGGAGCTCAATTTACAGCTAACTTCTGAAAGTCCTTCCAAAAAGGATTGGGGACTCAAGGAAGTCTTAGTACATCATTTCTTCCCCAGATAGATGGACAAGTTGAGCGTACTATTCAAACACTGGAGGATATGTTATGAGCTTGTGTAATAGACTTCAAAGGTAGCTGGGATGATCATCTGCCGCTTATTGAGTTCACGTATAATAATAGCTACCATTCCAGCATTCAGATGGCTCCATACGAAGCCCTTTATGGACAGAAGTGTAGGTCGCCTATAGGGTGGTTCAATGTTGGAGAATCTAGATTACATGGGCTATACCTAGTTCAACAAGCCATAGAAAAAGTAAAGTTGATTGGGGATCGACTATTGACAGATCAGAGTCATCAGAAGTCATATTCTAACGTGCGGCGATGAGACTTAGAGTTCGAGGTTGATGACTGGGCATTTTTAAAGGTGTCGCCTATGAAGGGTGTGATGAGGTTTGGAAAGAAAGGCAAACTTAGCCCATGGTATATTGGGCCTTATAGGATAATTCGGAGAGTGAGCCAAGTAGCTTATGAGTTAGAATTGCCCTCGAAATTAGAATCTAGCCATACGATATTTCATGTATCTGGGCAATCCTACTCGAGTGATGCCCATAAATGATGTACAGATTATAGAAGACTTATCATATGAGGAAATTCTAGTTTCCATCTTAGACCAACATATCCGCAAGCTGCAGAATAAGGAGGTAACCTCCGTGAAAGTACTTTGGAGAAACAACAATGTGGAAGAAATGACTTGGGAGGCCGAGGAAAACATAAAGTCTAGATATCCCTACTTATTTCCTCCTCTAGAGAAGGATCCGACTGAGACTTCATAATCATAAGGTACGTGTAAAAATTCTTATGTTGGTTATTGTCGTTAGTCATATGAGGCCATTGTCGTTATTCATAATTATGATCTGGTGTGGCGTTGGATTATTAAGCTTTTACAGGGAGAATTGGTAGTAGTGTTGTTACAGAGTTGACCTTGCCGAAGCTATATAGATCACGGGGAGTTGAACATTCGAGGACGAATGTTTCTTGGGGGGGGGAGGATGTTACATCTCGCATTTTCATACATTAAAATTTTGTTTTCAGTTAACCGACGAAGATTCGGGGATGAGATCATCTTGATGTTAACGTACTTACGCTATTTGTAACAAACGATAAATAAGTGTTATGAAGGATAAAGGGGTACACAGATCAAAGAAAACGAGTTTCGTTAAAAGTGAACAATTTGGAATAAAATACGTGTCGAGTGAGAATACCCAGTAATTATGAACTAGTACCATGCAAGGTACCATATGACCATGGTAGTATAATATATAAAGTATATATGAAGTATATTTTAAAAAAATAGAATTTTAAGTAATTTGGGGTAATTTTTAAATTATGTGGGTAATTGGTTAATTACCGGGTAATGGGACATTACCTGATTAACTAATAAGCGGATAAAAACTTAATAAATAAACCCCCAAGTGGTAAGAAGCCACAATAGAAAAAGGTGACTCTTAGTCACTTTTGCCAAATGGCTACCTAAGAACATAGCATAATCATGACTAAGACTTAAAGTCTTAAATAAAACTTGTATTTTAAACATTTACCATTATCAATCCTTGCCATAAGAACATAGCGTATCAATCCCTGCCGTAAGAGCATTTACCATTTAAACATAGTATATTTTAAACATTTACCATTACAACAATACAACCATCTGCTTGGTATCATTTCTTGGTAAAAGGATCTAAAATCACAATCAGCTTGTGATTTGAAACCAAGGACGTAAGAACAAGACTCCATTCGTCCAAAAATTCAAAACCAAGCAAATATCGTTCCTCAAGTTAAAAAGCTCAGAAGCTTAAATCCGATTTTTAGGTTCTAAGTTCAATCCACGAAGGTTTCCAACGGGATAATTATATGGAGTTGTTCCTATTCCAGGTATGTTAAGGCCTCCCTTCTTTCTTTTGGCACGGTTCATATTATACTGAAGACACGAGCAAATACACAGTTTCTATAAATTACTCTATTCATAGAAATAGTAGGGGTGTCTATATTCTTGATTCCCCATGAGAATTATTATCTTCTGTTCATGAGTCTCAGAATGATACGCAGTTGGAAAAGTTTATCCGGAAGGAATATCAAGATTATTATGTATTTTTCATGCATTTCACTCATTTATACATGTGCATTGACCCATGACCAGATGGCGTTATATACGCGTATATATGTAAATATACGTATATTGGATATGAGAAAAGGTTACGACGTTATATACGCACCACCACCTGATCAGCTGGTATATGATGATGATGTTACCCACAGTGGCTAGAATATGATTCAAACGGCGTTATATATGCGTATATATATATGTATATGTATATGAGATATGGGAAGAGGTTATGGCATTATATACGTACCACCACCTAATCAGCTGGTATATGTTGATGATGTTACCCACAGTGGCCGAGATGATATGATGGGATGCCCTCAGTGGCTTGATAATATTTTGTACACCCATACAAATTCATGGCACGACATTTATACGCATGTGCATGATATTATAAACGTTTCAAAATTTACAGAGTTATTCAGATTTTAAGGTATTTATGTATTCCATGTTTTATTTATGTCTTTTGCGTACTTATTTTCATGCCCTACATACTCAGTACATTTTTCGTACTAACGCCCTATTTCACGGGGCCTGCGTTTCATGCCCGCATGTGCAGGTAGGCAAGCTGACGATCCCCCTTTTTAGGATTCTTGATCAGCGAGAGTTGACATGCTCCACTTGATCCGGAGCTACTTTTTGTTTTGGTACGATACGTTTATATATATATATATATGGGTATGACGTGGCTCAGTTCCGTTTTTGTATAGTTATGTTTCTATTAGAGGTCTGTAGACAGCATGTCTAGTTGGGTTGTATATGGCCTTGTCGGCTTTTAGTTTTGGATCTATAGTTGTCTATAGCAGCCTTGCCGGCTCGCCCACTATATTTTGCATGTATACGTACATATGCCTTAATGGAAGGTTTCTTTCACGTATGTTAATTTCGTAATGCAGCAGATGTTATTCAGGTTCATATCTTAGACGCATGCTTAGGGGTGTTTGGCAGATAGGACTCAGGCACCCGTCGCGACCCATCGGTTTGGGTCATGACATTAAGGTTCCCGTATTTTCCCCAAGCTGATTTCTTTAAACATATAAAGCCTCAATTTATCAGGGTCATTGATTAAATGATCAAACGGTCTATATTCCATCTCTCAATCATAACTCTCAGAGACCAACCCCAATACCCTAACCTTAAATAATTTCTTCTTTCACCCTGCCGCCCTTCTTTCCCTTTTCTCACTCACTTCTCTCAATCTCACGGACATGGCCAGCAAAGAAATCTTGCACAAATTCCTGCAAGGCTTCAAATCAGCCAGAGATTCAAACCTTCTATCCCTCATATCCGTGATTCCCGTCGATACCTTCCTCGTCTCGTCGCTTTACTTCAAAACCCCTAAAATCTGAACCCTAATCTTCAAAGACGAAACCTCAACTCACCATCCATCTTTCAAATCCATGTAATGCACGGTCTACCATTCTTTCTCTATACTATGAAACTCATCACTTCATTTCCATTTTCAACATTTAATCTCAATAGCCCTATTTGAAGAGGTTAGACCAAAAAGGTGAAACTTCAACTCGCTAGATATCCTCCTCCGCCTTTTCAAATCAATGCGAGCCTGAATGTTAGATGGCTTCAATGTTGATATTCGACATCTAGAGATCAAATGCAATGACCTATGGGTATTAGGGTTCTGACCAGTGGTCTCTCGTACCTCAACAGTTAGCTTCCCTCCTATTAGGTAAAATCCCTAACGATTTCCCCTCTGTCTCCCTGATTTTCACTCACGTATGCTTGCATCATCTAGTAGTCGTCATCTTCTACTACTGAATTTGAAATCTTCTAAAACCATAAGCCATTAATGGCACTATAAAAGGGGCTTTCAATTCTTTCACCAACCAGACCGAACACCATAAGAAAACCTAACCTTTTTAACCTGCAGAGCTAGTAGGCACAAGAAGCTATCACAAAATTACTTAGAAAAAATATCGCTTTTAGTTCTAAGTAAAATTGAGCTAAGGTTCTAATTAGTTTCTAGTTCTCTCTGATTCTAAGTATTTTATTGGTCGGGTGAGTGCTTGATCCTATACGGCTAAACAAGAACCTTTTGTTTGGTTTGCGGCTCAAGAGGAGGTCAGTATGCCTCCGTTCTCTCTCTCTTTTAATTGCTTTATATAGAATCATGAACGTGTTATTGTTTTCCTGATTAATTGCTTAGTCTATAATATTTATTCATCCTTTAATTATTTATTTTTGTGAACTATGACTTGGTAATGATCTACGATAAGTTGTTTTGTTTATGTTGATTAAGTATATGTGTTACATTAATGACCTCATTTTCTATATTGAATAATGTATGTGTTTAAGTTGTTTAACCTGATGATTTCTCACATCTGCCTAATGACCTCATACCTTAACCTAATATTCTGTTATAATCTTCATGCTACATTTTGAGTTCTGTTAATATCCTGTTGCAACTTTCATGCTTATTATGTTGCATTCTGAGTTCTGTTAATGTCTTGTTGCAACTTTCATGCTCATCATGTTGTATTCTGAGTTATGTTCATGTCCTGTTGCAACTTTCATAATCTTCATGTTGCATTTTAAGTTTTATTCCACTTAATGTTCCGTTAGAAGTTCTCATGATTCATCATATTAAATTCTCCTGAGTTATGTATTTAGGTTCTACTCGAGTTAACATGTTTAATATGCAACACCCTTCTAAGTTCTGCTATCCTATCTAGGCTTTTCTGTTCATCATGCCATATTCTTGAGTTCTATCATGCCATATTTGGGATTGTTATTGTAGTCTTCATGTTTAACATGCTTTGTTCCTTTAGGTTCTATCATACTAGATTTTGGATGTTGTTAGATAACTAGCTAAGGTATATATGAAATACATAGAATAACCCTGCCTCACTAGGTTAGGACTTATGAAATTTGAGTGTTCAAAAATGCTTTCATAAATGTTTATTAGTCCTTAAATATCTTTTGAATCCTTATTATGAATGCTTTACATCCATGTCTAACTGTTAGTTTGTGAACAGTCCTACTGTGATGGATTCTTATTTGAATGTCAATAGTATTTTTCATGATCAGTCTATCTCATGTTAGTGAGACTATAGCTGTGCCATGTTGATTATTCTTGCAATTTGAATATAACTCCATCATGTTTAGCTATCCAACCAAGCCTGTTGTAACGACCTGACCAGTCATTTTGAGCATTTGCACTTTACTCGGTAGTTTGGGGGCACGAGTAGCTCTGTATGATGCATTAGGACTTATGTGCAAAATTTGGGTTCATTCCGAATTGATTTGATATGTTTCAGTGTGAGTTTTTGAATGTCAAAAGTTTAAAAGTTCATTAAGTTTGATTTGAGGTGCATTTCATCGTTTCGATATTGTTATGTGTATTTTGAGGCATCAAGTAGGTTCGTATTATGATATGGAACTTTTGGTATGTTTAGACGGGGTTCCAAGGGGCTTAGGTGAGTTTCAAATAGGTTCGAGTTATGTTGCGCTCGTTTTTCTTATGTTTCAATGTTGTTTCTTCAAGCATAAATGGTATCATATTGAACAAATAAGCTCCGATTTATATTTTTAATGAATCGTAATTATGGAACCATAGCAAAATGAATCGTCAAATTTGAATATCTTATGAGGATTTTATGGTTATTTTACTAAGAATTGGGTTGCTAAATATTTCAGATTAATTACGAAATTGTCATTGCTGCGTATTTAAAAATCTACACTATTTTCAAATATTGAAACCAACATATCTCCTTCAATATAAGAAATTGAGTGATTCAAGAGCCTAACTTGACTACAATTTCACAAGGAATCCATTGGAGGTATCAAAAGTGAGTTTCGAGATCTTTTGGCATAAGAAACGAGGCAGAACAGTATTAAAACGAGGGTTTTGTGCATTTAACATATTTTGAGTTGAGGAGCTCAGAATTAGGCAATTTGTTTAGGCACTTTTCAGCATATGAATTGGGGTAAGTGTTCTCTACTCGATTTTGGTTATATATCATGAATCTATATTCGATTTTAGCTTTTAGTTGATGAATTTTAAAGAAGAAATTGGGGATTTTCGCCTAATGTTTCTTAATGATTTTTCAAACCCCAAAGGCTTAACAAAGGCAGTTGTCCCTCTTTCAAAAATCAGAATTGTCAAGAATTTGATCTTTCTAAAAAGATTAAGGTGTTGCTGCCCTAAAACAAAGGCTTTCAAATAGCTTTCTACTTCAAAACCAAGGCATATCTTAGAATCATTTGCATAACACTTCTTTACCACATTATAATGAAATGAACCTCCATGATTTAGGTAACAAAAGGGTTTAACTTGGTTTTCTTTTCACATTTATACAAGCTTTTCCATCTTTCAAGTTCTTTTGAAGCTTAAATACATCTTCTTTAAACCATACTCTCCCCTTATAGATATTATGTCCTAATATATTGTAAGTTGTACCCATAGAGCACTAGTTAAGGCATAGTACAAATAATTAATTTTAAATCTAGTCTAAGTTCTATGGAATTACCTCAAGTAAATTTTAAGGGGTGCCTAACACCTTCCCCTTAGAAGAACAACAACCCTTACCCATGATCTCACCAGTTAGTAGACCAATAAGGAATACTACCTTTAGTAATTAAATAAGTGCCCTAGTATACCTTTAAATATTAGATGGCGCCTCTTTCATCAACAACAGAGAAATCACAAGTTGAATCGTATTTTGACTAGTGTAAAATAGGGTGCAACAAGAAGAGCTTCCCTTTCTTGATGCCACGTCGTGCAATTTGATTTTGGTTGAAGCTTATGTTTTCACTTCGTTCCCACTCATTCAACCATGATGTTGATCACTCGATATCAGTTGGGCATCAAATATATGTGGTGCTTCTAGATGTTTTCCCCTATGTTATGAGGGCAGACTTGATTTGTTGCCTCTTGGAAGGGTATTTAGTCTAGTGTTGGTGTTGCCTACGTATTTAGGGATATATATAGTGTATTATGATGATCATGCTTTGTTATCGTGGAGTATTGGTATGAACGGTAGGGTGTTTGCTTATGTGTTGTGGCAGTGAGTACTTCAGGAGAAGGGTTGTTCAGTAATCGGGCCAGGGATGTTTAGGTTTTGGTTAAAGGAGTAGCAAGATTTGACATCTCCGAACTTGGTGGTTTTCTTGTTTGTGTTGTGGTGTCATCGTCCTCATTAAATGCACTAAGGCTCTTCGGTATGATGGTCTTCATTTATTTGCCTCTAGGGCACTCTGTTGTGAAATAGTACCTACGAATCAATTATTTGAGATGACGGTATGTTGCAACTTCAGAATTGTAGACATGTAATTTTTGACCCTCCCCGAGATTTTATACATTTTAGCATTTAGATATTTAGTTTAGGTCTAATATCGCTATTTTAACTGGTTTTGACTCTTTTACTTTATTTTATCACAAAAATAAAAATTACAAAAATATTCTCATCTTTAGTTTAAAGTCAATTAGTATATTTATATCTATAATATTTTAATTTCACTTTTAGTATTTAGTTTTATATTAGTTTATTTTAATTAAGAGTGATTTTTACATTTTTATAGATAGATTATATTATTTGGTCTTCTTAGCCTAAATTGAAACCCAAAAGACATGGTCCAACCCAATTTCCTAAATCCAAGCCCATTTACCCATTCCTCTCTTAAATCCTAATTAAAATAACACTAAGAAACCCCATCAGCCATCAGTATTATTTGGTCTTCTACCCATATTATTTGGTCTTTTTTTTTTTGGGGACAGACCTAAGAGCTCATCTCCTCCAAGGCCCCCAAAAATCTCCAAACGGCCGCTCACCACCCTTATACTACCAATCCGCAGCCATCAGTAACCTAATATGAAAAACTTCTAGCCGCACCATAACCCCACACCTTTCACCTTCAACCGCTGCTCATCTTCCTCACACTCACCGAGTGCAACTGCCCTCCTCCAAACGACCAGTCACTCCATCCTCGAAAGAACTCCATTCCAGTTGTTGCTTCTTCTTCACCTCACACCAAATGACCACCCTAACACCACCAATCCGTCAGACTTACACTCCAAAATCCCACCCCTATCTCCAATTCCAGTGGCCACCCATCAACGACTCTTCTTCTTCAGTAGCAACACCACCCGAAAGAGAGAAAAAAATGGAGAACAAAATCTCCAAAAAATAGTTGTGATCTCATCCGCACATACAGACTCACTCATCCTCACTCCTATGCGAAAGAGCTCACAGTCCCAATTAGCTAAATCAATTTTTGAATTCAAAATTTGAATTTCAGATATGGAAATCAAAAACTCCAAAAGCATAAAAAAAATCAAAAAAGAGATTGAACAATTGTCTTTGATTTCTATCTACTACTGCATAATTTCTAGGTTCTTAAAGCTGGTTTGATTTGAAGAAGTTTCTTGTTTTGCTATTGTTGCTACTCTGCCGTTAGCTTAGGTTCATCAATAAGTGTTCTAGACCTTTATTTTATTTGATTTGTCTATTTCTCTGCAATTAGATTATTTGACGTTGATTCCGATTCGAACTATGTTGCAGTTCGAGGTTGAAAGTCGCAGTGAAGTTTTCATTTTCGGTCTGTCGAGGTCAAAGAAAGGTCTATCTCTTTCCGTCCTTTTTATTCATCCATAAATATATTTCGTGTTTCCGTGAGTTTGAACCTACTGTGATTCTAATGTTGGGTCATCTTCACTATTATTTTGTTTAAGTTGGTCTTTTAATGGTTGAATTATGTTTTGATAACTTCTGTTCTGTACACTTAAAAAATGAAAACATAAAAGGGTTAGTTTGAATGAAAATGGCGTCACTTTGCAGTTCTGGGTTTGGGAAACAATCCATAAAAATCAGAATTGGCTCTGGGTCATAAACTGTGAATCAAACTTAATATCATTCTATTTTATTCTTATTATCTTTAGTCGCTAGTAACATGTTTAGGCTGACCACAGTTGGGTAGGCAAGCCTTAGGATTTTTGTTAGTTTTGAGGCGAGAGGTCATTCCATTAGTTAAATTTATCCGGAGAATACCCCGAAGGATTTGTATATATTTTATTCCGGGGGAATGCCCCGTAGTATCGTGTATTTGAGGCTTTGGCGAACCTCGTGGAAAAGCATACTATGTATTAATATTTAGGATTTTACTTTACTTTTCTTTTTCTATTTTCCTTTTTAGGTAGGGATGATCTCGAGCCTCCTTTTTGTGTTTGTCTTCTTTTGTGTGTTTTTACCTGAATTCAAATATTTAAAAAAGCCAACTACGCAACCGTACTAGTTATGGGACATAGGGAGTGCCTAACACCTTCTCCCCGAGTCAAATGAACCCCCTTTCCCGAATCTCTAGTGCAAACTTAGTTTTGGAATCCAAAGTGTTTTAAAAGAAAAAACCATTTTTAAAAACGGTGACCTGGCACACCAAAACCAATGTCAGGTGGCGACTCTGAAAAATCCTTTTGACCACAACTTTTTGTCACTTTTCTAATTTAAAACCCTCTGGAGATTCCAAATCTTTTTATTTATTTTAAAGAGGGGTTAATGAGGTGAACAAAAGGGGTGTGACAGCTCTGGCGGCTCTGCTGGGGAATTGTAGGTCCGAGCTGATACTTGATCTTGTTGATTTTTTAGAATATTCGGTTAAGGTTTTTATGTGTTTATTTTTTTTATTTTGTTTATGTCTTTTATTATTTGCTAGTTGCTTATTTGTTTACGGCTCTTCCTTTATGTGTTACTGCTTTATAAACTGTCATCATTTGCATAACCCCGAGTTTTCCTTCTACACCAAGTCTTTCGGAGTACGTTTGAGCGTACACGGCCTTTTTGTGAGTCATCTGTGTCTTTAGGGGGTGGCGTGGGAGCGTGGAGTGGGTGGACAGCTAGAGCAGCCGACATCGACCACGTGACACCCCGAATTGCCTTGTCTAGCGAACCACAAACTTAGGTTAGCCTTTAGGTCATGCTTATTTGCATTATGTCATTTACACTTAGCAGGGCTCGGTCCCAGTCACCATATCCCTTTATTGGAGGTCTATCCAAATTATGTCAAAACGGGCTCGTGGCCCAAAAAGACAATTAATCATCCCCATGTGTTACATGATGCATTCTTTAAGGGTAAAATGGTCATTGGCGTACCAATGTTTGTTGGGTACAAATGAGAAAAAAAGAGGGTGAAGTATAAAAATAAAGCAAGTAGGGTCCACTTTTGTTTTTCTTTCATAGTTTTTTCACAAAAAAAAAAAGAAGAAAAAAATAAAAAATGAAAGAAAATTCCAAAATGATTTTACACCTTCACACCATTTTTACAAATAATCAAAAAAGAAGCAACTCACTTTTCAAGTCTAATTGACCCTTTTGTAAGTCTTTTCAATTTTGGTCAATCTTTCCGAACTACGCATACCTGATTCTCGTCTTTTGGAACGGGATACGTAGGCAGCTCGTATAGGGTCCGGTCTTCCTAGTTAGTCATAGGTTCTTGGCTTTGGGGGTCGTAGCCAAATCTTGCGTGTTTAGCCACATTTGGCCACATCGGCCCTTTTTGCAAAATAGGGACGTTTTCTCAAAGTAGTTTGTTATCCTATGTCTTAGAGCCCTAAGTCTACAACATGATGTCCTCTCAATTCTAAGGTTAATTCCTGTTGAATTTGCATGTCTAGCCACTTTTGGCCACATCGACAATTCTTGCGAAATGGGATCATTTTCACAAAAGTTGTTCAATGACCCATGTTCGTAGAATCTTGAGTCCAAAATTAGGTGTCATATTACTTTAAGGCCCATCCATGTTGAAATTGCATCTGTAATTGCATTTGGCCACATCGGCCATGTTTGCAAAATGGGTTACTTTTGCAAAGTAATATCTAGGGCCATTGATTATTGGGAGTTTGAAGCCACATAAGCCTTTTGAGATATTTTTCAAAATCTGAGTGGTCACCCTTGTTGAGTTTGCACTTCTAGCCACATTTTGGTCACGTAGGTTATTTTGCGAAAATAGCCTTAATCATGCCTTGCATGTGTCCAATAGAAGGTGTCGTGGAATCGCATAGTGTCTTGAGTCACTAATCTATTTGGTCTTATTTTTCTCATTCAGGCATGGATCCATATATCAGAGCGCGAGCATGATAGATACCCCGGGACCATCGCATTTGGGAGCTTGTTTGAAGAGACTTTTTATATTTTGAGTCTGTTTTCATGTTTTCTTTTACTTTATTATCTTGTCTAGTAGTTTTGAGTCTTTTAGGTGGTGTAAGAATTTGTAGAGTCTTTTGTCATCGCACTTCCCATTTGTATTTGAAAACAAAAAAAATAAAAATAGTTATAAATGAAAAATCCAAAAGGATTTTTGTTTTTATTTTGACCATTACTTTTCCAGAACTACGCTTGGTTTGATTCATGTGGAACATGATACGTATGCAATCTACATAGGGTTCGATCGAATCATTATTAACAAAAAAAGGAAAAGCTTAAAAAGTGAATGAAGTTGTTGTACGTGAGGAATGAGAAAAAGAAAATAGTGACAATTAGAAAGAAAACAGAGGAAGGAAAATGAGCAAGGCAAGAAGCACTAGAAAAGAAAGAAAAGAGAAGATTGAATGAACAAAATTGGGATGATGTCAAATGACCTTGTGACCCTCGAAATCATTCTAGAACCGTTAATTATTGCTAGGGGCATTGCACGTAATGTGATATTTCTATCTGATAAATGCCCTAATGCTAACATGTTGGCTTTGTTTTTGCTCGTCTTTGTTACTTTCATTGTTATCATAATAGAGGGTGGTTAGTTTGTGGCACTTTGGCGATTCATCCATACAACACAAGGTCAAAGAGCAAGGTATCCATAGCTAGAAAAGACTTGGACATAGGATTTGTTGACCCGTCGAGGGAGATTGTGGAGTCGGAATCTGAATTGAAAGAGGAGGTCCAAAGGTTGAAACAACAGATGGCAGAAATGTATCTGTCTTGGATCAAGGGGCATCCTCCACCTTCATTCCCCACTAACTACAATGAAAACCCTCCAATCCTCTAGTGAGCCCGCATTCCAAGCTCCAAATACCTAATACTATGCTCTGGAACCCTCTTTCAAAGTTCCAGATCCTTATTCCTACACTCCTCACTTTGACTTTCATGTTGAAATTGAGAAACCACCCAAGAACGCGGAGTAAGAGGAGATATTTAGGAAAGTAAAGAGTCTGGAGCAATCATTGAGAAATATGCAAGGGTTAGGAAGCTAGG